>NC_045778.1:81324447-81446947 GCF_008692025.1 Phocoena sinus
ATGAAACCTAAACTCAGGTAAACGAATCGATGCTGTTGGAAGTCAGAATAGTGGTTCCTCGGTGTGTAGGCATCTACTGGAAGGGGCGGGAACTTCCTTGGGTGCTAGAACGTTCTGTGTCTTGATCGGGGTCGCGGTTATGCACGTGTAGCCACAGAGAAAAGTCCGTTGCACTGCATTTAGGCCTTGCTTGCTTTCTGTCAATTATACCTCAGCAACATAAAAATGACTACATTCTGCTATCTGACCAATCAAAGCACAACAAAGTTACAGAACCTAAACTGTCATTTCTCACAGTTTTGCAAAATGCTCTCATATGAATTGGCGCGGTGGCGGAGGTATTTTTTAAAGTAAGCTTTAACAAAAACATAAAATAATGAGATTTTGAACTGTTAGTTTTGAGTTGCACATTCTAAGAAGGATACAGCTGTATTTTTTTTTTTAATGGAGTCGGTGAAGTTTCACAGAGAATGGATACTCACTGTAAATAAATCATTCTTCAATTCCTTCAAGGAAATTAATTTCACATTCCGATTATTGCCTGCAATTCGATAACCGCTAATGCTATAGTCCAGCAAACATCATTTCGCTAATAAACACAATCATTAGTCTTGTTTTCATTTTACAGTAAAGCCATTATTATTACCTACTTTCATCTGAATGTACACAAAGTTGCAATAGCTTGGTATCTCTCCCTATGGAATCCAGCCATCCAATCAGCTTCTGACGTTCAACTTACCCAGCCCAGATATGGTCATCCCCAGAGAGAAACATCTGGTCAAAGTTATTCAGAAAAGCTCTTTTATTCTTCCCAAGCTGATCCCTTAGCAGAAAACTTGGGGAGTAATGCATCAACAACACACTGCATTAAAATGATTATGAGGTGATTTCTAAATGTCCAACGCCTTGATTCTTTCTTGCTGTGGGATTCCAGAAATAACCTTTACCCAGCTCCGACAATTCAGGGGAGAAAAGAAATCTGTGTTTTCCTTTTGTTGGAAACAAACCCCAGCTAGCTGGCCACTTGCTCTTGGCTTTCGTTGTAGCGACGGGGCTGCCCACTGTCCTGCGGCCCTGGCACCTCGTCGGGATACGTGTTGAGGAGATGGCCATCTCTCTCACCAAACTTCCTGCAGCCATTGAAACATGTGTGTCCACAAAGCACCTTTCAGCAAGCGGCACATAGCTCAGATGGGGCCTCTTGCAGGCAGGCGGGCACCGCGTGGCCTTGCTTGGATCAGGCTTGAAAACTTCCCTGGATGAAGGGGTGCCATGGGACCACACAGGGAGAGTCCCCCCAAAGCTGCCCACAGAGCCAGGCTTCAGCTTCTCCTTCCCCGCAGCCTGACCTCTGCATAGTATTTCCTGACATCTGCGGGGGCCCCAGTCCTGGCTGACATGGCGGTGGCTCCTCCGTAGGGCAGAGGGCCCTCGGGCCTCCTCGTGGGTTGCACGATTGAGCAGAACCAGGGACCAGGTCACTCGCCCAGGGATGCCCCCAATTACCAAGACCGGCGTTTGTAACAAAGGTGGCTAACCCACCTCGCAGTGGGCGCCTCTTTTGGAAACGTTCTACAGAACAAAGCGGGCGATGGCCTATAGGTCAGAATTGTCCTCATCAAAGACGACTAGAAAGTTCATCTCCAGGATGGAGAGGCGGTGCTTTTGAAGGGAACATGAAGGGCCGTGGGAGCGAGGCAGCCAGCAGAAACATGAGTCACGGTTGCCCAGAGCCCTCTGGAAAGGTTTCTGTCATTCGGGACTCCAGATCAGAAGGACCTCTGATTTTTCCAGTTGCGGTCTCATAAGAAGAAAACACATAAACTAAACCTGCAATACGGGGTTGGCGTTTTGCCACTAATCGGTGGACTGATTAATTAGGCTTCCCGGGCAGAAATGGCTCTGCTGCTGACAGCGCCTCTGCCCCACGCAGAGATCCCAAGGAAGGGGGAGGAAAGAGAGTGGTGGGCTGAAAGCAACACCAGGTGCAAGGGGGGGGGGACAAAAGATTTAATGGGACTGAAGGCTTGTGACAGTGGATCGCCCACGTGACCCTGCAGCCAGGGCAGTGAGCGTCTCTGGTGCCAGGATTAGGTAGGACACATGCTCTGACCCCAATCAGGGGGGGACCCAGAAGTCACAGAGTGGCTCTCACCAGGACTAGGGGAAGGGTGGGTGGGAGCTGGGAGGCAGAACCAACACGTGACCGTGGTAGCAACGTCTCAAGGGCCTGCTTAACACGGAAGAAACTTCCAGAAGGGGAGGAGATGGCAGAGAAGAGCGTGGAGGGGCCACAAATCAGCAGGGCTGGTCCCCGCCAGCATCCATCCGGCCCAAGATCCTGGGACTTTACTGCACCAGGAGGAAGTTCCCACGGCCTGGCGCCCTGAAGGTACAGGCTTTCCCCTTGGGAATGGGAATGGCAGCAGGGAAGGGGTCACGGGTAGGAAGGGAGCAGTGGGGACAAACAGGGCCGCCCCACCAAGGTCCCCACAGGTCCCAGTCCACACCCCAGCTGGCTGGCTCCACATCCACCCTGTTCACAGACGGCTGGTTTTTGTCACCCAGGAGTTCACTTACCATCAGACCAGGCTGGCGAAAGCTGCAGAACCAAGTGCACCAGAAATGTCTTCTCCTTATCGAGGAACTCCCAAGAAAACCACCCAGAGCATAACAAAAAAAAGAAAAAAGGCAGAAAGAGCCCACCATTGGATATGTAGCAGACGAAGAATGTTTTTCGTTTCAGCTCTCTAAATTCCAAGAATCAAAGAAACTGGCTGACCGTGCTTCTCTGTGACGATGCGCTGCTGGCAGCGAAGCAGAGGCCCTACAGGGAGGCTGCAAATGACATTTGCAGACCTCCTGGGCTTTTGTTTTGTTGAAAAGGGACTATAGCAGTTTTTGCCCAGTTTAATACCCCCTCTGGCTTAGGACTTTGGCAAACGCCAAATCCTTTCTGGAAGACACTGCATTTCCACCAATGCAGTGCCACCAGGCATTGGTAATCTTTTACAGAAATAAAAACCCTCAGAGGAAGGCAGAGCTGCTGCACGTCACTGTAAAATGATATTCTGGGGACCCAACGCCATCAAAATACCTTTATCACCAAAGTCAATCCATCGCAAAGTTTCCTATTACATGTGAAACTGCTGAAAAAAATCACGTAACTTCATTTATTTTGAAGAAAATCAACGATCTCAGGAGCAATTACATTATTCCACAGTCTTTAGGTATAAACACCAAAAATCATTTAAATAACAAATAATAAATGAAGCAAAATGTCAAATGCTCCTTGCTATTTCCCAGTGTTCTATACTCAAGGGCTTCAAGTATGTGTGTGTTTTAAAAAAAATACAGTTCTTGGTCTTATAAACCCAGAAGAGTTTCCACTTTTTTCTTTTCCTCTTAACATTTAATGTTCTCAATGGACTTCTAATGCTGAAAAGTTCTGTTTTCCCTGAGCCTCTTGAATGATAATCTTGCCCGGTCCGTGCTCATCCTTCCGTGAGGAGAAGCTCATGTCAGAAGTGTCAGCCGTCAGCACCTGAGCTCTGTCCATGCAGCAGGGCTGGCAGGACACTCGTGCTGCCCTCGTGGACCTAAACACACCCGGATGGTCTTCTCCAAGCTAACTTTGCAGAGGCAGAGAACTAGGGTGGAAACCTTTTGATGCTGTTGGCTAGATTCAGAAACCACAGCCTAGGTGCTTTTTTGTAGTTCTAGATATTTCTGGGCATTGAGGAGACTTCTCTCTCTCTCTCTCTCTCTCACTCATCCCCACCCCTTCTCTGGTTAATCTTTGCCACGAGCTCCCCGTTTGCTGGGTTGTGGTCCCAGATGTCAGTATAGACAAAGGGCACAGAGCAACCTCAGGGATAAAAGCGTCTTAACACTTTGCCTGACTCAATAGACAATGCCGGACACAACTCCTCAGTACCCTCACCTCATAACGGGGATAATATTTTTAAAAATATGTTCAGATGTATTTTCATAACCTATAAATCTTGTTGTTCTCAGGCTCCTCGCCTATTGAAGCAGTGGGTTTTGGGCTCCACGGGAAGGGCAGGCATATACCAGCTAGGAAAACAAAGTCGTTTTTCAGCCTTGACTGGCAAAGAAGATTTGTGAGTCCCCAGCAAGCAACGGATTTAAAAGCCATGCATTGCTGGGAGAGAGAAGGATTTACTAAATTCCTGGAGTTGCCATACACAGGGTCAGCGTGCTGGGTTAGATCACAGAGCATTACTATAGCTCTGGGGTCGAGTCGTCTTGGGATGTGGAGTCCAGGAAGTTGCTATCACCCAGCAAGAAAAGGAAATGCCACCTTTTCTGGGTTGGAGGTGTATGGGAGGAGAAGGCAGATCCAGGTGGGTGAGGGCGTCAGGTGCCTGGGCCCTGGCTTTCTTCGCTTACATGGGGTTAGCGGGTGTGAAGCCGCTCTAGGACACGGGGACAGGAGTGCACCTTGTTGGCCATCCCTGGGGAAACCCCTACAGAAGCTTGACAACCTGACCCAGAGCCTCACACGACGTGGTACACGGAGGCTTCCTGGCAGGGTGGGAGAAGGCGGCTGGGGGAGGGATTCAGAGGCAGGACCCCTGGGTCTCCTCTGCCCGTGTGGTACACAGGGAACCCCAAAGTCCTCAAAGCCCTAGTGGGATAATGCCCTGGAGATACCTCGAGCAGGCCCACAGGTCAACAGGAACTGGGGGTGAGGGTGGCATAAAGGAGCCTGGGTCCTAGACTTTAGCAAAATAAAGACTTCCATTGACTTTAAGACTTAAAAAATCTGCTTTGCACAGATGACTTCAGTCCTAAGTGGAGGCGACTGCTCTGTGGGACATTCCAGAGTTCTTTGAGGGTCTTCCCATCTTGAGCCACGAGAGAATACCCATTGTGGGTCACTTCTGATGCAGACTCTCTCCCCCGAGCCAGAATGACCATCCACAATTTTACAAGAAACTTTACATTCCTCAGCTGCAGATGAACTTTTACGATGATGTGGAAGAGCACATAGGTCTCCACTCGGCGCCCAGGCGCCAGCTGCAGAACTTTGGGTGGCCTTGGGGGCCAGTGGCCACACAGGAATCCCAGTCTCCTTTCTTCTGACTCGGGATCATTCAGGATCAAGGGCCTACAACTGGGGCTTTAATTTCACTTTCCTAGCTGCTGAAAGATCTAGAAATGAAATTATTACTTTTCTTATTCAAAGTCTGAGTTTCATATGTGGTGATGACCCCCGGTAGCCCATGTAGGCCCGGACATGGGGCCTGGGGGGGACCTGCTGGATATGGGAGAGCAATTTCCACCCACTTCCATGCTAGGATGCCCACTGCTCTCCTGTGGGCCTGGGGGTGGGTGACTCTTCCCAGCACTTACTTACTTGAGCTAGTGTTTGAGTTTTAGCTGGGGGGAGAAGAATTCTATTTATATTTTCGTGTGCAGTGGCCTTAAAGGAGAAAATGAAAGTGAGAAGGCATGCGACCCAGTAGGGCTCGGCCACTCTGAGGGCTGGACCCTGCTGAGTATGGGGTGGGGCAGCCTTGGCAAAGACAGGTGACCCAGCATATATGACGTGGAGCCCCAGTGAGGAGCCAGGCGGTCACCTGTTTCAGAAGACCCGTGGGACATGCCCTGTGACCTGCAGAAGCTACTGGACAGAGGTAGAGGGAGGCCAGGGCAAGGGAGGGGATACAGAGTGATTCAGATCTCCCCTCTCCCGTTAAGGCCCAGCTTCCAGTGGTGGCCTGAAATCTTTTGTGTCCCTTGGCTTATAGACGCATCACCCCAATCTCTGCCTCTGTCTTCACATGGTGTCTTATAAAGAACACCAGTCACAGGATTGGACCCACCTAATTCAGGATGATCTCACCTTTACTATTTCCATCTGCAAAGACCCTATCTCCAAATAAAGTCATATTCTAAGTTTCCACGTGGACATGAATTTGAGGGTTCACTATTCAACCTAGAGCACTGTCCACGTGCATCACTGCTCAGTAGGAGTCAAGAGGCCTGGAAGCAGAATCTACGTATGCTTGCGGGCGTGGGAGCTTAGTCATGACTCAGAAGCAGCGTTCGGACTTGAGCTGTGGAAGTGGAGCCTCTAGGGTTGGGGGTGCACAAGGTTCATGGTGTGATTTAGGGTCTCCCGCTAGTCTCCATTTCTGCGATGTGGAGTTCATGCTTTCCTCCGACCTGGGATTCCAACACTTCTGGCACCTACCGATGACGTCCTGTTCACCTCTATGTTCTCTGGCCCCTGCTAAAGCTGGACGGGGACCAGAGGAAATCTAGAAGGGTGAACACATCCTTCAGAGACTCTGAGCTTTAGTCTGCATTAAGGCAGATCTAAAATTTGGGCTACCAAATCCTTTTCTTTTCTTTTTTTTTTTTTGAGAAATGATCCTCTCTGAGACCTCTCCACATTCAAGTAAAATTGAACAACTACTGCTCGGCAGATCTTCCCATGTCAACCATCCAAGCACAAATTCAAAAGAAAATACAAGAGCGAGAGCTCACATCCATAACAGTCACCTTCCCTTCTGCCATCTTCCGCCACGCACTTGGCCCTTGTCTTTCTACCTATGTGTCCAGGTAAAATGATTTTGCTGTGTCTGTGTCCTGAAGATTCGTTATGGAATTGGGCACTCTTTACTATTAAAAAAAAACCCCACTATTCATAACCTTATTATTTCATTGTATACAATGGTGCACTATCCTTTCTGAAAAGTTCAGAAAATAATAAATTTCCAAGTAGAAAGAATGGACACGTTTCTGTCCCAGCAGGAACCTGAGGTTTCCCTAAGGGGTTTGCTGTCACAGTCCTAACATTGAGACGTGCCTCCTGACTCCTGCTTCCCCATCTCCCCAGACATGGCCTGTGGTGGCTATGGGAGAAGTGGCCTTCCTAGTGTAGAAAACAGAAGTCGATTCGATGGGGTCTAATTTGGAAGGACACAACCAAGATTACCGTAGAATTCTCATACCATTTTAAGGCAGAAACAGGCCACCTGCAGCATGGGGGGAAGGTGCACCCCTCTCCCTGGCCCTAGGGTGGCAGTGAGTAATAGAAACAGGGTTGAGAGGCTAGAGTTGATGGTCTGTGAAGGATGGATTAAAACTGTAGGTAGGTGAATAGGAAGGATGCCAAGGAATATTGGTAAGAACACAACCAAATAAAACACTCTTATTCAAAGATGAACATATAGCAACAAAATAACACAAGGCCCTTATAAAAATTCTGCAATGAAAAAGAAGGCAAAGATGTAACGTAAACTGGAAAGATAAAGAATACACTTTGAAATACGGTGTAGTTCAATAAATAGAGGAAAATTTAAGATATTTACAGCTTCACATTCTCAAGGCTGTTGGTGAAACATTGACTTTATGAACAGAGATGAAAATAAGACAAGAAAAGATAATGGGCAGCTGTTTGAGCCAGTAAGTAAACTTAAGAAAAATTAAATATTATGGCATAAATTGGAAGCTTAATATAAGCATCACTGAGCAGAATCAACAATGCAGAAAGGCAAATTAATAAAGCAAAGGACATACTAAGAAATGTCATGCCATTGAAGTAAGAGAATGGCACTGATTTAGAGGAAGTGTAAATATGGAGGATGACAAAGATGCAGATGATGAATAATTGGTATATCTGAACAAAGAGAGCAAATAAAATGAATTTGATAATTAAAAATTCTCACTTGGGCGTAATAGGAGAAATTGGAAAAAAGCGATTGACTCAGAGACACCATCAAGTTAACAAACTTGAAGTTCAGAAGAAACACTAAACACCTAGAGAGAGAGAAGAAAATCACGTCACCTACAAAAGAGACAACGGGGGGGAGAAAAGCCCTCAAATAAGCACGAAAAAGAGCAGGCTGGCCTTAGGATTCTCATCCTAATTAAATGCCAGTGGACAATGGAGGACATACTCAGTGTTTCCAGAAAGAATAGCCTGCGGGTCCCAAACTTAAAACCCAGTCATACAGTTGTTTGTGTATGAAAGAAAGAGAAAAACCCTTAAATATGTATGAACTCGTGAGGTAGATAAATTAATTATTGATTCAATACATATTTACAGAGTCAATGGTTCAGAAAATGTGACCAGAAGAGCTAATCTTTTTCAATGAATAAAGTCAAAAACTCCTAAATGGAGTTAGCCATAGTGTGAAGGGACCAGTAAGAGTAACTGAGTCTCTAAAAATACAAAATCAAATGTTACTCATTCTTGTTACTAGGATTATCATTCAAATTTAAATATTGTGATTCTTGAGAGGAAAACTACATAATAATACACACATGATGATGCAACTACAAAAGTTAGACACAAAAAACCTAGAGTTTCTCAACGCACCTGAAATGTGAATTGGGCAGATGGGGGATAAAGTGTGAATGTGCAGTGGCCACCCCTCAACACTGCAGAGATGATAGATGTTTCATTAATGACCTCAAAAAATTGAGAAATATAGGTTTTAGCAAGTTATTTCAGTTATAAAAGTCATCGCTACTAAAATTAAAGCTATGGCATATCTCACAGGTATCTAGAGTAAGCAAAACAAAAAACGAAAAGGGCCTAGACCTTATACCAACAGTAACAAAACAAAACAAAATCAAGGAAGCAGGAGAAAGACCACTAATAAAGGTGAAAAATAAATGTAAATACACCTATGCAAAGAAAAATACTCTTGGATTGGAACAAGACAACAACTATATGCATACTAAAAACATTTCTCAAATAAATTTACCTGTTCTTTAGTTTTGAATCCTTCTGAGTCGAGCGTGTATAACAGGTAAGTATGAGCAAAAAAATATGCAGTGAAATTGAATTCAAAGCTACAGGCATTAACAGTTGTCTTGCTGAGCAAAGAGAGCAGGAGAAAAAGAATTAAACATGACAATTAATAAAGATATGTATCAATAAATACATATATCAAACTCTACTCTGAATGAGAATTCATTGCCATGGAACACTTGCAAAAATGATCTTCAATCGTTGCCCGAAGTGGAAAATCTTCAATCATTTTTCTCTGTCCACAGTGAAAAGTACCAACCAGAAAATTAAAAAAAAAAAAAAAAAAAAGAAAGAAAAAAGAATATCTCTAAAACATCTCATTGGTCAATAAAATTGTGGACTGTATAAAACATGATTATAGTGAGGGTGCCACTGCCTAAGAAATATCAGATATGTCCAAAGCTACACTTAGAGAGGACAAATTATGCCTTCTTTCCTATTAGAACTAGACAAAAGTTTCTTAAGAATTAATTAATTAGGAATAAGAATTCAATAAGCTGTTATCTGAGGAAAGTAGAAGGATATAATAAATAGTGATAAAAGGAGCTGATAAGGAATTAGAAAATTAGAGAAATTAAGGAACTGGAAGAAAGTAACAAAATTGAAATATATATCTAGCCAATTTTTTAAAAGAAAAATTGAAGAACCTAGATAAATCATTCACTAAAGTAATTGATAAGGCCAAAATATAAATTTATATACCTGAAACTAACACAATATTGTAAATCAACTATACTTCAATTTAAAAAAAAAGAATTGATAAGTTAGATATAATCAGATTTAAGGAACAATGAAAAAAATATGAGAGAATACTTTGTGTAACTCTATCCTAATTATCCAACAATATGATAAAGCAAATTATTAACAGATAAGTACAGAAAATGTATTTGATGTAAGACACTTTTATTATGTTGAGAAAGTACCCTGCATCATGTAAATTTTCTGTGCTCACCTAATACATTATACTATTACATTTTTGGATAATATACATGTATACTACCCCCTTTGTTTATTTTTATTTCACTGTTACTGGTATTTGGGGGGAGGGAGCCAGAGTTCTCCATCCTCTGCCTACAGCTTGATTGACACCCCCTTCCAGGGGCCCGTCACAGGGGACTTTCCTGGCTCCGTTCCAGGCACTCTATCAGTGTTCAGAAGAAGGGCCTACACAGGGCTCCCTATCTTCCCTCAGGAGCTGGGACAGGGCTTGGAATGTCTCCCAGGCTTATAAGTTCTATTCCCATGCTGAGCACTTCCTCTGCTCTCCTCCAGCCAGACCTTTATCACTGCTTTTCTATATCTGACTCTTTGGTGACTATGCCTGCTTTAGTTCATAGCAGCAGCTCTACAAATGCCAATTCTTTCATTAGCTTGCACTAGGGGTTGTTTGAAAACCAGAAATGGATCCTTGGCTTTGTCAAGGATTTTTCACAGGGAGGTAAAGTCAAGCATTACATGGCATGAAGAGGAAAAAGCACCTTGCCATGCATTCTCATGTTTAAGCAGGGCTGCCTGCTCAGGCTACCCCTGGGCCCACGAATGTCTTCATGACTCTGGGGCTCCAGAGCTAATTTCAACTATGGACACCCTGAGAGTGGCAGAAAGTGGTTGGAAACCCACCTTTGTTTATTAGGTCTAGAAAGTCTAGTGGAAGACATATCCAGTAGGAGCAAGTATGTTGTCCTGCAGACAATACCGATTTTCATACTCAGTTAACTTGTGTTTATTGAGAATTTGCAGATTGTACAACATTGTGCTAAATCCTGGGTGGAAATTGGTGGGAGCTGCCACACAATCCCTTCCTTCTAAATGTTTATAGTCTAGTGGAGGAAATAAACCCTCTTACTTGCCGTGGAGTTTTGACTGCTTTCCCATGCACTGATGTCAAAAGAGCAGTGTAGACAGTAAGTATTAGAGGGGGTAAGAGGTGGAGCCATCCCTGGGAGAGATGCTATTCCACTTGGGTTGGGAAGTAGAGAAAAAGATCTAGAGGGATGCACGTGAGGATGAGAACTGTTTCAGGTAAGTAAAGCAGTGAGAAGAAAGGAGAGATGGAAGACGTACTTGGAGGTCCACAGAGTGACCACAACCTGGAGAGTAACCCGCACAGTGGAGAAGAGGAAATGCAGAGAAGCAGTGTTGGGCTTGTCAGTGGATGGATGTGAGGACAATGGTGGAATGGCAGGCCGTGGGCAGCCCAGAGTGTCCTGGAAAAAGGGTGCTATTGAAGGCAATAATCCTTGGCGCAGGGAGAGATGACCTGCAGGTAGGAGCTCCACGGGCCACAGCGAGTGGATGTGTATCATCTGGGGAAAGAAATGCAGGTGCCAGAAACGTGGCCAAAGGAGGCAACTGTGCTTGATGACTGGCTCAGAAAAGGGGTGGAGCCGGGAGGAGGCTGAGAGGAGGTGGAGGATGGAGGGTGGTGAAATTGTCTTTAACTATGAAAACCCAGAACTGTTTCTGAGAAAGGATGCCCATGAGCCAAGGCCGCACGGCAGTGGACCCCAGTGGGGAAGGAGAGCAGGATAACACAGCGTCCGCATCTGCAAAACGAGCGAGCAAACAAGACCAAGGCAGCCTGGCATTTCCACTGCAGACTCTTCCCTTCCTGGATGTCCTGGGAGGACCCTTTTCATCCTCATAGGGAGTGACTAAAATGTGAACTGTTTCATTTACTGGGAAGACCTACAATGACCACTGGGCCTAATGGCCAAATAGAAAAACATGCTAAAAGGATTTCCAAAAGCATAATGTACCCTACACTTTAGGATGGGATTGAGCTAAACTGGCCTTTACCAATCAGAAAGGCACCTCTCAGTGCTTTTCACGGCACTTCATAAACTATGATGCGAGATTGGAGATGCCCTGAATAGTGGCCAATAAATGATTTTATAGCCATAATTGTGTTCTCCAGGAAAAGGGAATATTTCATAGATAACCAGATAAACCTTACCCAGACAAATTGTATAGAATCTGGTCACTTTGGTTCAACTGATCTGGTGTGTATGTTTCACATGATTTTTGTTGCCATTTCCCTCTTCTGTAAGTCTCAGAATGCCAGGGGAATTCTACTTCATTTGTTTCAGACTGCATTTTTAGTAGCCGATTTTAAATTGGTAATACTTGTATATCTATCTTTGGGGGTAAGGTAGAAGGGGATGGTGATGCTTAATAACTAAGAAAATCTAAGAAAATACTTAGCCTAAAATATCCCTGGGCTTGTAAGTGCGTGCCTGTCCCAGCACGTCTAAGAGGATGCAGACAGCTATGTTTTCTCCAGGGAGGCGTGTTTATTCCAAATGCACATCCTGCTGGTTTGGGGAGGAGACCCCTTTAAGTCCCCACCTCTACAGGACATAGGGTCACAACCTCTTCCAGTGTTTGGACTGGTGGCGTTGCTTTCACAAGAACTTTACCTCCTTTAAACTGGAGACACTTTAAGATGTTTCTAGGCTTGGAAGTGGGACCAGCAAAAAGGCAAAAGTTAAGGCCAAGAAAGATGGGGTCTGAATGAGTGACGAGGTCCTTTTTTCAGCTCTTTGTCATACACTTTGCCATGTCTATCACCCTTGCATTTTAAAAAATATCTTATTCGGTAAAATATAGACATAACATAAAATTTCCCATTTTAACCATGTTAAGTATACAATCCAGTGGCATTAAGTGTATTCACAATGTCGCATGACCATCACCACTATCTATTTTCAGGACTTTTTCCTCATCCCCCCCACTGAAACTCTGTCCTCATCAAACACGAAGTCCCCACTTTTCCACCCCCACCCAGTCCCTGGGAACAGCATTCTCCTTTCTGTTTCTGTGAATTTGCTTATTCTAGGGAACTCACACAAGTGGAATCACATAATATCAGTACTTTCAATTCTGGCTCGTCCCATCTTTGCACAATGTTTTCCAGGTCCTTCTATGGTTTAACATGCATCATAATTTCACTCCTTTTTATGGCCGAATACTATTCCATTGCATGCATACACCACATGTATTTATCCATTCATCAGTTGAGGGACACGTAGGTTGTTTCCTCTTCTGATTGTTGGGAATTAGGCTGCTCTGGACCTCGAGTGCACACCTGGAAGTGGGACTCCTGGATCGTGTGGTCATTCTCTGTTTAACGTTCCAAGGAACCAGCATCCAGTTTCTTACAGTGGCTGCACCACCTTACGTTCCCGCTGGCAATGTGCCAGGGGTCCAATTTCTTTCCATCCTGGTCAAACCTGTGATTTTCAATTTTTGAGTTTTTACTCTTTTGATAATAGTCATTCTGTGTGAAGGGTGTGAAGTGGTAGCCACTGTAGTTTTTTTGTTTTTCTCTGAAAATGGTAAGGGTTTTTTTTTCTTTGCTAATACCCACTTGCTTTATTATTTTTTAAATTAATTTATTGGAGTATAGTTGATTTACAACATTTTGTTAGTTTCTTTTTTTTAATTTCTTTTATTGAAGTATAGTTGATTTACGATGTTGTGTTAGTTTCTGCTGTCAACAAATGATTCAGTTATACATGTATATATATATTCTTTTTCATATTCTTTTCCATTGTGGTTTATTACAGGATATTGAATATAGTTCTCTGTGCTACACAGTAGGACCTTGTTGTTTATTCATCCACTACAGTTTTTTTAGATTAATTAATTTATTTATTTTTGGCTGCACTGGGTCTTTGTTGCTGTGCATGGGCTTTCTCTAGTTGTGGTGAGCGGGGCCTATTCTTCCCTGCAGTGTGTGGGCGTCTCATTGCAGTGGATTTTCTTGTTGAGGAACACGGGCTCTAGGTGCTCGGGCTTCAGTAGTTGTGGCACGTGGGCTCAGTAGCTGTGGCGCATGGGCTTAGCTGCTCCTCAGCATGTGGGATCTTCTTGGACCAGGGCTTGAACCCGTGTCTCCTGCATTGGCAGGCGGATTCTTAACCACTGCGCCACCAGGGAAGTCCCTCCACTACAGTTTTGACTTGCATTTCCCTAATGACACGTGATGTTGATCATCTTTTCATGTGCCCATTGCACATATCTTGCGGTACTATTTGCATTACAAATGAATGGGAAGCTGCAACTCAAGCCGTGATCTTCGCCCAGGTTGAATCCCCCATTCCACTTTGTCCAGTGTGAGACGGGAGGTGACAGCATGTCCCCTGGTACCTGGTCGAGACAGAAGGGTGAGGCCCAGCAGGAAGCCCAGAGGAGTGTGTCTGCCTCTCGGCTGCCCTAGAACGAACAGGACTCTGGCTCTCGGCTCTTTTTGCTCCAGAATCGTCCCTCCAGTTCTGGCCGGGAGGGCATGAGCCTTGGCCAGTTGGCTGGGCTCCTGGGACCCTGGATACTGTGAGATGGCAAATGCTCTGGGACTTCAGGCTCACATGGCTCCTGCCCCCTCTGCACGACTCTCACCGGATGTCACTGCAGAGGTTTCACTTCCTTATGCAGGTGTGGTCCAGTTACCAGCATTCACAGCCCATGTCTGTCCAGGACCCAGGGCCTGGCACAGGCCTGAGAGGCAGTGACTGATTTCTTGTTTTCCTTCAATGAAATCAGCTCAGCTTCACCGCCCCCCTTGTCTACATGGGCCTGGGGTGGGATGGGGGAAGGACATTTAGAGACATCCCTAAATTAACCACCAAGTGTTGACATTTAGCTATGAAATGTTGACATTTAATGTAGAATAACTTAACGATGAATGTAATTGAGGACTCACTTCTACTGAGCGTAGAATTTATAAAGCCTCTCTCTGGAGATGAAAATGTCTACGTAGCCAAACGGACAAAATATTTTTACCTGTCCTGAGTGCTCACAAGACCTATGAGTCCTGTGTTTTTAATTATCAAAATGTGTTGTCATGTGGCACAAGTCACGTTCCTAGACTCTTCTGTGTGTCAAGGCCGTTGCTGAGCCGAAGGAACCACCTTCCTCATGCTCCCCTGAAGGAGGAGACGGGTCCGGATGGTCCTCGGCCTGTGCTCAGAGCTGCTGCTGTCCCACGCGGGGCCCCTACGCAATATTTAGTCCTAATTTGGGTAGGATCTCGGTATATGGCATCATCCTTCAGACTGATTCACCCAGAAGAAAAAGGAAGCCGTAATTTTTTAAGCTGAGGAGTCCATGTGTTTATGTATTTAGCACCTCCAGACAGCAGGAAATAATTAGCAGTTTGAGAACACATTAACAAAAACCAAGAGCTTTTTCAACTTTCGGACTCATAATATATATATCTGCAAAGTAACCAGCCTTCCAGAAGGGACGATGCTCTTTTGTGATCAGGAGGTTCCCCTGCACCCACCTTTTAACTCCCTGGGGTGACCACAGGCTGGACCTCCTGCCCCCCACCCCGGGCCATCACGGGACAGTTCATTTCAAGTCCCCAAGACAAACGTGGAACACGGTGCATTTCTCCTAGCGCGGCAGCTGGGAGGGATTCCCGTAAAACACCACTTTATTTAATTTGAAGTCATTTTCTGGCAGGCTCTCCTTCTAATTTGGAACCAAATATTTAAACAACCATTGCTTGCCAGTCCTAAAATACAAGCTGGTATAAGAATTTTCAGGTGATGACAAGGGCAGAGTGGGTTCAAAAAGACAAGAAGTTTAGTTCTGGGCTGCAGCCAGTCGATGGCTCGCTTCTAGTTATTTATCGATTATGTGTTTGTCCCCAAGGTCAATGAGGGCTGTGGCGACAACTGATTTTTATATGGCACCTCGTGTTCTTTCATTCCTCATCGTCAAGTCGGGAGGAATCAAATATTTCCCTATTAAAAGTCCTTCCTTTTGCCCAGTGAATTTATGAGCAGAAGAATAAAAATGTACAGCATAATTTTCATCTCTTTGCAAAAAAAGCCCCTGTAGCGTTGCTGTTGAACTTGGCGTTGTGGCCTAGGGGACTGGTACCGGGAGGGGCGTAATAATGCTTGCGGCATTATTCATTTCCCAGGGAGAGGAGTGGCTGGGGGCTGTGATGAAGAGGCTTTGTTTTTGAGAAGTCAAATGAAAATACTCTGGATGGTCTTGATAGATGAGCAAATATTTTGCAGGACATTTGTCTGTTTATTTTGCATTACCCACGAAACGCCTGTAGGGGGAGTTTTCTTATTACTCTTTTTGAGTAACTAAACACAAAATAACGTCAGGATTTTGTTTCCTGACTAACGTGCTTTTGCTCTGTTTTGCATTGAGGTTCAAATACTTTTGCACTGACAATCATTGCCTCCCAATCTAAAGGCTGGCCTCAGTGAATCTAAGACTGTGAAGAATGACAAAATAGTAATAATAACAACAATAACATTTGAGGACTTTAAAAGACACAGGACATAAATGAAGAGCGATTTAAAAAGAATGTCCTGGACATCAGCCAGGTCGGGACTAGAGTGGGAGCGAGTGCCTGCTGACATTTCGTATTCTCTGTCCTCTCTCACCTTCCCACAGCCTCCCCAGTCCCAGCCCTGAGAACCAGGGATCCAAACCCGGGCGCTTGAGTCCAGCTGCAGGTCCCAGGGAGGCTGCAGACAAGAGGACAGAAAGCTGATGGGAGGGGTGGTTTCTGCTGGGTCCTGAAGCTCTGTACCCCCTCCCCCATGGGGCTTGGAGGAAGGGAAGGGGTGAGAAAAAGAGAACAGAGAGGTCTGGAGCTGAACCCCTGTTTCCATATAAAGAACTATGACCTATGACCTCATGGCCATCTCCACTGTTGGGGGCCAGAGGAATTTCTCTGCCTGATATCAGACTGAGAAGCAGAGAGAGGTGGGCTGCAGGGTAAGGCTGTTCAAGTAGACGGATAAGGACAGGGGGTGAAGTCTGCTTTTAAACAAGGTATCTGTGAAAAAGCAGAATTGCCCCAGGGGCCTTGGGACTCTGCTTAAAAGAGGGGTCACCAACTGCAGACACGGCAGCTGCTAGCAGGAAGCCTCCGGAGGATTCAGAGGCTCTCCCTGACCTTCACTGTGTCAACGCAGCTCTTCAGGAACATGTGCAGGGGTCTGGAGGAATCTCACCTGGAAGGACAGCCCTGGAAAGGAGCTCAGTGCTGTTAAGTCTTGATCCAATGCGACAGAGCATGTCCACGGCCAAACCCGAAGTCTGCAGTGGAGAACACCTCCCCTCCTCAGTGGGAGGGGCTGCAAAGTCACGTGACAAAGGGCACACAGGGTCCAGGGAAGGTAAAGAATCAAGGCCGTTGATGTAGTTGATCACATACGTGCTGACAAGAATGTGGAAAAACAGTACTCTCATACCCTATAGGTGAGAGTATAAACTGAAGATATGGTTTTGGAGGCCATTTGGCAATATCTGTCAGAATTTTAAAATGTGTATCCATTGTGAAGAATTTATGCTATAGCTATATTTACTAAAATACCAAGAGATATGGAAAAGGAAGTTAAATGCAGGATGGTTTTTAGAAGGAAAAAAGCCCAGATCAAGAAGCAACCTGAAGTTGATAAGGGACTTTTTTTTTTTTTTTTTTTTTTGCGGTACGCGGGCCTCTCACAGCTGTGGCCTCTCCCGTTGCGGAGCACAGGCTCTGGACACGCAGGCTCAGCGGCCATGGCTCACGGGCCCAGCCGCTCCGCAGCACGTGGGATCTTCCCAGACCGGGGCATGAACCCGCGTCCCCTGCATTGGCAGGCGGACTCTCAAGCACTGCACCACCAGGGAAGCCCGATAAGGGACTTTTTAAATAAAAATATGATATACAAATAAAATAGAACATGAGTGACCACTGGAAAAAATGAGACAGATCTTCTGATGATAACATGGGGTGAAATTCAGGATATTTTATTAAGTGAAAACTAGCTAAAGAACAGTATGTTTACTATTATTTTATTTGTATAAAAATAGAGAATATGCTTATAGGTATAAAATAAACTGTTGACAGTGGTTGCCTCTGGAAAATGAGACTCAAGTTGGAGGGTGGATTATGTTTTCACTTTATATCTTTCTATGTTTCTTGATTTTTAAAATCACATGCATGTAATACTTTTCCAATTAAAAATTAATTTTGAAATGGTTCTGTATTTGCTTTCAGGTCTCAGAAATTCAGGAGACAACATTTCTTGGAAGCTTGGAATTTTTAATTTAGAAATTCACACATCTTAGGCTATAATGACTCTGTGACTTGGGGTGCTGAATTCAGTCCATCTATGCTGAAAAGAATTGCTTGATGATTAGTAAGCGAAGAAATGGCCCCAAATTCTTTAAACCCTTCATTTGTAGGTGTTCCATTTATCCATTTAGCAGGTATAGAATCTTCTCTCAAGCTATGGAACCAAGAATGCATTAAAGAGAAGAAACAGAGGGTCAAGCAGTTCCTTGTTTTCAGGTTTTCTTGCAATTTCTTATTGTGCATCTGTGTTACACACACACGGGGGTGCCTGCACAGTGGACCATGATACAAAAGATGGCTGTGCTCACTTCCCCACTTCCTTCTCCCCATCTTCTCCTCAGCCACTCCAGACATGCAGCCCTGCCATCAACTCACTGCAATGGCTATTTCATGGTCAACTTGCTCAAGTCAGTGGCGTTTTTTTCTCCCAATTAGACCAGTCTGCAGCAGGCTATGTGGTTATCACTTATTCGTTCTTGAAACATTTTCTTTTTGTTTTCTGGACACCAATGCTCTGTTTTTCTCCTACTTTGTTAGTTTCTCATTCTTGTTCTCCTGTGCTGCCTCTTTCTTGTTGACCAGACGTCCACCTGGTCATTGTTTCTCTTCTGCGTCTGTCTTTTTTCTCTGGTTGATCTCATCCAGTCTAATGGCCTTAAGCCTCACACATAGGATGATGTTTTTCAAGGTCGTTTTTGTTTTCTCTGACCTAGACCCATCCTCTGAGATCAGACGTCTTTCTTCAGTTTGCTATCCATCATCTCAAACTTAGTATTGTCAAAACATACTACAGATTTCCTCAATCTACTTCCCCTCCTCATATTTTCCGTTTCTCGGTGAATGACAATACTGTTCAACCAATTTCTCAGGTCAAAACCCCAGAAAATATCCCTGATTTCTCGTTCTTCTTAACACCCATGGATACACTTGAGCAGTCTTATTTGATTGATTTTCAAGATGTGTCCCAATTCTGGTGGTAGCTAAGACTCTGCTCTGATATCCTTAGTCTTGGTCGCCTGTTAACGGCAGCAGTGTCCCAACTGTCCTACCAGCTTCAGCTTTTGCTGCCCTGCCTCATGCTCCTTACAAAAAAAGGAACTATATATATATATGTTTCGTGCATGTGTGTATATGTACAACTCTGTATATAATAGTTTCATGCATGTGTGTACATGTACAAGTATGTATATAATAGTTTCATGCATGTATATATATGTACAACTATGCATATAATGGCTTCAAGACTTGGTTAAGGTAAGCACACTTTGGCAGAATGGGCGATTACCACACCTACCACACCTTTTCCAAGTCACCTTTCCCCACGCTCCCCACGCTCCTCACACTGCCTATGCCTCAGATGGCCCTGCTGCATTATTCTTTATCCCATAAATACCGCGGCCCCTTGTTTTCTGGGAGCCAGATTTGAGATTTGTCCTCCTGTCTTCTCCTTGGCAGCCTTGTGAATAAGCCCTGTCTTCGCTGCAAACCTCGGATGTCTCAGTGTTTTGGCTTGCTGTGTTTCTGACAGAGGGAACCTGGCTGGGATAAATCGCCCAGTAGAGAAAAATCCAAGACACCACTGAGAGTTTTACCACATTTGTCTACAGCGTGTGGCCGACAGGGTCTTGATGCTCCGGCCAGGTGTCAGACCTGAGCCTCTGAGGTGGGAGAGCCGAATTCAGGACATTGGACCACAAGAGAGCTCCTGGTCCCACATAGTATCAATTGGCGAGAGCTCTCCCAGAGATCTCCAGCTCAACGCTAAGACCCAGCTCCACTCCATGACCAGCAAGCTCCAGTGCTGGACACCCCATGCCAACCAACTAGCAAGACAGGAACACAACCCATCCATTTGCAGAGAGGCTGCCTAAAATCATACTTGATTCACAGACACCCCAATACACACTGCCAGACATGGTCCTGCCCACTAGAAAGACAAGATCCAGCCTCATCCACCAGAACACAGGCACCAGTCCCCTCCACCAGGAAGCCTACACAAGCCACTGAACCAACCTTACCCACTGGGGGCAGACACCAAAAACACTTGAAATTACGAACCTTCAGCCAGCAAAAAGGAGGAGACCCCAAAGACAGTAAGTTAACTAAAATGGGAAGACAGAGAAATATGCAGCAGATGAAGGAGCAAGGAAAACACCCATCAGACCAAACAAATGAAGAGGACATAGGTGTCTACCTGAAAAAGAATTCAGAATAATGATAGTAAAGATGAGCCAAAATCTTGGAAATAGAATGGAGAAAATATAAGAAACTTTTAACAAGGATCTAGAAGAACAAAAGAGCAAACAAACAATGATGAACAACACAATAAATGAAATTAAAAATTCTCTAGAAGGAATCAATAGCAGAGTAACTGAGGCAGAAGAATGATTAAGTGACCTGGAAGATAAAATAGTGGAAATAACTACCAAAGAGCAAAATAAAGAAAAAAGAATGAAAACAATTTAGGACAGTCTCAGAGACCTCTGAGACAACATTAAATGCACCAACATTTGAATTACAGGGGTCCCAGAAGAAGAAGAGAAAAAGAAAAAGAAAGGGACTGGGAAACTATTTGAAGAGATTATAGTTGAAAACTTCCTTAGTATGGGAAAGGAAATAGTTAATCAAGTCCAGGAAGCACAGAGTCCCATACAGGCTAAATCCAAGGAGAAACACGCCAAGACACATATTAATCAAACTATCACAAATTAAATACAAAGAAAAAATATTAAAAGCAGCAAGGGAAAAGCAACAAAAATATCCAAGGGAATCCCCATAAGGTTAACAGCTGATCTTTCAGCAGAAACTCTGCAAGCCAGAAGGGAGTGGCAGGACATATTTAAAGTGATGAAAGGGAAAAACCTACAACCAAGATTACTCTACCCAGCAAGGATCTCATTCAGACTCAACGGAGAAATTAAAAGCTTTAAAAAGCTCTACAGACAAGCAAAAGCTAAGAGAATTCCATATCACCAAACCAGCTTTACAACAAAGGCTAAAGGAACTTCTCTAGGCATGAAACACAAGAGAAGGAAAAGACCTACAATAATAAACCCAAAACAATTAAGAAAATGGTAATAGGAACATACATATTGATCATTACCTTAAATGTAAATGGATTAAATGCTCCAACTAAAAGCCATAGACTGGCTGAATGGATAAAAAAACAAGACCCATATATATGCTGTCTATAAGAGACTAACTTCAGGTCTAAGGACACATACAGACTGAAAGTGAGGGAATGGCAAAAGATATTCCATGCAAATGGAAATCAAAAGGAAGCTGAAGTAGCAATTCTCATATCAGACAAAATAGACTTTAAGATAAAGACTATTACGAGAGACAAAGAAGGACACTACATAATGATCAAGGAATCAGTCCAAGAAGAAGATATAACAATTGAAATATTTATGCACCCAACATAGGAGCACCTCAATATATAAGGCCAATAGCCATACAAGGGGAAATCAACAGTAACACAATAATAGTAGGGGACTTTAACACCCCACTTTCACCAATGGACAAATCATCCAAAATGAAAATAAATAAGGAAACACAAGCTTTAAATGGTATATCAAACAAGATGGACTTAATTGATATTTATAGGACATTCCATCCAAAAACAACAGAATATATTTTCTTCTCAAGTGCTCATGGAACATTCTCCAGGATAGATCATATCTTGGGTCACAAATCAAGCTTAGTAAATTTAAGAAAATTGAAATCATATCAAGTATCTTTTCCTACCACAAAACTATGAGACTTATGAGACCACAAAACTATGAGATATCAAATACAGGGAAAACAACTGTAAAAATATACAAACACATGGAGGCTAAACATTACACTACTAAATAACCAAGAGATCATTGAAGAAATCAAAGAGAACATAAAAAAATACCCAGGAACAAATGATAATGAAAACACAACGACCCAAAACCTATGGGATGCAGAAAAGCAGTTCAAAGAGGGAAGTTTATAGCAATGCAATCTTACCTCAAGAAACAAGAAAGATCTCAAATAAACAACTTAAACTTACACCTAAAGCAATTAGAGAAAGAAGAACAAAAAAACCCAAAGTTAGCAGAAGAAAAGAAAGCATAAAGATCAGATCAGAAATAATTGAAAAAGAAATGAAGCAAATGATAGCAAAGATCAATAAAACTAAAAGCTGGTTCTTGGAGAAGATAAACAAAATTGATAAACCAGACTCATCAAGAAAAAAAGGGAGAAGAGGCAAATCAACAGAATTAGAAATGAAAAAAGAGAAGTAACAACTGACACTGCAGAAATGCAAAGGATCATGAAAGATTACTACAAGCATCTATATGCCAATAAAATGGACAAACCTGGAGGAAATGGACAAATTCTTAGAAAAGCAAAACCTTTCGAGACTGAACGAGGAAGAAATAGAAAATATAAACAGACCAATCACAAACACTGAAATTGACACTGTGATTAAAAATCTTCCAACAAACAAAAGCCCAGGACAAGATGGCTTCACAGGCGAATTCTATCAAGCATTTAGAGAAGAGCTAACACCTATCCTTCTCAAACTCTTCCAAAATATAGCAGAGGGAGGAACACTCCCAAACTCATTCTACAAGACCACCATCAACCTGATACCAAAACCAGACAAAGATGTCACAAAAAAAGTAAGCTACAGGCCAATATAACTGATGAACTCAGATGCAAAAATACTCAACAAAATACTAGCAAACAGAATCCAGCAGCACATTAAAGGATCATACACCATGATCAAGTGGGGTTTATCCCAGGAATGCAAGGATTCTTCAATATATGCAAATCAATCAACGTGATAAACCATATTAACAAATTGAAAGAGAAAAACCATATGATCATCTCAATAGATGCAGAAAAAATTATTGACAAAATTCAACACCCAGTTATGATTAAAAAACCCTTCAGAAAGTAGATATAGTGGGAACTTACCTCAACATAATAAAGGCCATATATGACAAACACACAACCAACATCATTCTCAATGGTGAAAAACTGAAACCGTTTCCACGAAGATGAGGAACAAGACAAGGTTGCCCACTCTCACCACTATTACTCAACATAGTTTTGGAAGTCCTAGCCATGGCAATCAGAGAAGAAAAAGAAATAAAAGGAATCAAAATTGGAAAAGAAGGAGTAAAACTGTCACTGTTTGCAGATGACATGATACTATACATAGAGAATCCTAAAGATGCTACCAGAAAACTACTAGAGCTAATCAATGAATTTAGTAAAGTAGCAGTGTGCAAAATTAATGCACAGAAATCTCTTGCATTCCTATATAGTAACAATGAAAAATCTGAAAGAGAAATTAAGGAAACACTTCCATTTACCACTGCAACAAAAAGAAAAAAATACCTAGGAATAAACCTACCTAAGGAGACAAAAGACCTGTATGCAGAAAACTATAAGACATTGATGAAAGAAATTAAAGATGATACAAACAGATGGAGAAATATACCATGTTCTTAGATTGAAAGAATCAACATTGTGAAAATGACTATACTACCCAAAGGGATCTACAGATTCAAAGCAATCCCTACTAAACTACCAATGGCATTTTTCACAGAACTAGAACAAAAAATTTCACAATTTGTATGGAAACACAAAAGACCCTGAATACCCAAGCAATCTTGAGAAAGACAAACAGAACTGGAAGAATCAGGCTCCCAGACTTCAGACTATACTACAAAGGTACAGTACTCAAGACAGTATGGTACTGGCACAAAAATAAAAATATAGATCAATGGAACAGGATAGAAAGCCCAGAGATAAACCCACACACATATGGTCACCTTATCTTTGATAAAGGAGGCAAGAATATACAATGGAGAAAAGACAGCCTCTTCAATAAGTGGTGCTGGGAAAACTGGACAGCTACATGTAAAAGAATGAAATTAGAACACTCCCTAACACCATACACAAAAATAAACTCAAAATGGGGACAACATAGGCAGAACACTCTATAACATAAATCACAGCAAGATCCTTTTGACCCACCTCCTAGAGAAAAGGAAATAAAAACAAAAATAAACAAATGAGACCTAATGAAACTTAAAAGCTTTTGCACAGCAAAGGAAACCGTAAACAAGACCAAAAGACTACCCTCAGGATGGGAGAAAATATTTGCAAATGAAGCAACTGACAAAGGATTAATCTCCAAAATATACAAGCAGCTCATGCAGCTCAATATCAAAAAAGCAAACAACCCAATCCAAAAATGAGCAGAAGACCTAAATAGACATTTCTCCAAAGAAGATATACAGATTGCCAACAAACACATGAAAGGATGCTCAACATCACTAATCATTAGAGAAATGCAAATCAAAACTACCATGAAGCATCACCTCACACAGGACAGAATGACCATCATCAAAATATCTACAAACAATAAATGCTGGAGAGGGTGTGGAGAAGAGGGAAGCTTCTTGCACTGTTGGTGGGAATGTAAATTGATACAGCCACTATGGAGAACAGTATGGAAGTTCCTTAAAAAACTAAAAATAGAACTACCATACAACCCAGCAATTCCACTATGGGGCATATACCATGAGAAAACCATAATTCAACAAGAGTCATGTACCACAATGTTCATTGCAGCTCTATTTACAATAGCCAGGACATGGAAGCAACCTAAGTGTCCATCGACAGATGAACAGATAAAGAAGATGTGGCACATATATACAGTGGAATATTACTCAGCCATAAAAAGAAATAAAATTGAGTTATTTGTAGTGAGGTGGATGGACCTAGAGTCTGTCATACAGAGTGAAGTAAGTCATAAAGAGAAAAAACAAATACCGTATGCTAACACATATATGTAGAATCTAAAATAAAGTTTCTGAAGAATCCAGGGGCAGGACAGGAATAAAGATGCAGATGTGGAGAATGGACTTGAGAACCGGGGGTGGGGGAAGTGTAAGCTGAGACGAAGTGAAAGAGTGGCATTGACATATATACACTACCAAATGTAAAGTAGATAGCTAGTGGGAAGCAGCTGCATAGAACAGGGAGATCAGCTTGGTCCTCTGTGACCACTTAGAGAGGTGGGATAGGGAGGGTGGGAGGGAGATGCAAGAGGGAGGGGATATGGGGATATATGTATACATATAGCTGATTCACTCTGTTATACAGCAGCAGCTAACACAACAATGTAAAGCAATTATACCTCAGTAAAGACATCAAAAAATAAATAAATAAAAGATAAACACACTTTGCTCTATCCCTCACGTTGATTACAACTGAAAACTATAAAGAATATGAATAAAGCAACTATCTTAGGAATGTAAAACATTTTTTTTAAAAATAGCAGGCAGAATCAGGAGGGAAATCAATGAGTTGAACTTGCAATGACTAATTGATAATGAGCTCCCTGTTTTGTTGTTTTAATTATTCTCAACTATATTTTGTCTATAAGAAATTTACTTTAACTGTAATTCCATAGATACGTTAAAAATCAAATGATGGAAAAATATATACCTGGCAAATACAGATCAAAGGCCAGTTGGAGTGGTTTTTATTAATATCACACAAAATATTTTCTAGAAAAACAGAAATTACTAGAAATAAAAAGGGACATTACATAATTATAAAAGGGTCAATTTCCAAATGAGATGCAATAATCCTAGAAGTGCATGTACCTAACATGAACCAAAACTGATATAAATTGTAAGATAAAGATCCACAATTATAGTGGGAGAGGTCAATGCTCTCTTCTCAGTAATCAGTAGAAAAAGTAGGTAGTAAATCTGCAAGGATAGAGAAGACTTCCACAGCACTGTCAATCAACTTGACCAAATTAAAATTTATAACACACTCCACCCAGCAAGAGCAACATATACATTCTTTTCAAGGGCATATGAAACATTCTCCAAGAAAGGCCATATTCTGGTCACAAAACAAATGATAACAAATGTAAAAGAATTGAAATCATACAAAATATGTTCTCTGACCACAATGGAATCATACTAGAAATTAATAACACAAAAATATTTAGAAAATGATCAGATATTTGGAAATTAGACAACACATTACTAAAATTCCATGGTCAAAGAAGTCTCAAGGATAATTTGAAAAAACTTTTAACTGAATAAAATAAAAATACATTGTATCAGAATTTGTGGCATGCAGCTAAAGCAGTGCTTAGAGGAATGTATGTAACAGTAAGAAATTATATTAGAGAATAAGAAAGGTCTCAAATCAGTAATCCAATTTTCCACCTTAAAAACTTGAAAACAACAACAAACTAAGCCCAGAGTAAGCAGAAGGAAAGAAATAATAAAAGAAAAAAGCAGAGGGAACATTTGTTAAAACTGACCCCATGTCATACCATAATTCTAGCCTCAGAAAATTTCAAGGGGTTGTAATCAGATGGCATTCTGTAAACACAATTAAATTACACTAGAAACTGGAAACAAATAGCCACCTAGAAAATTCCTTATATTTGAAATATTTTTTAAAGCCATTTCAAAACAATTCATGATCAAAGAAAAAATTTAAAAGGAAATTAGAAAATGTTTAGAATAAAGTATAGCAAATATACTACTTATATAAAAACATGAGATGTATCAAGAGAAATTTAAATCCTTTGATGCATATATTAGTTGATGCATATATTAAAAATAATGAAAGACAAAATTAATGAGCTATATTCTTAAAATCATAGAAAAACAATAGCAGAATTAATAAAGATTAATAAAAAGTAAGGAGGCACCATAAAAAATTAGGAATGAAAATGGGACATAGCTCTGGATACTGCAGAAATTATACAAGTAATAAAAATAATATTATTAAAATTTTGTTTAAAAATGGAAAAATTAGACAAAAGGAATGCACTTCTAGAAAAACATAACTTATTGAAACACACACACACACACACAACTTATTAAAACACACACACACGCACACACACACACACACACACAAACCTAAATAGTCCTATGATCATTAAGGAAATTAAACCAGTGCTTTAAAATTTTCCCAAATGGAAAATGCCAAGCCCAGATACCTATCCAAATGAGTTTTACCAAGTGAAGGGAAAAGAAAATTTCATTTTATCCCCAAAACTCCATAGAAGAAGAAGAAGTGGGAGAAGGAAGAGGAGGAGGAAAAGGAGAAGGGGAAAAAAAACAATTCTCCTCGGCTTATCTTTATGACATCTTAATATAAAGGCAGACAAACCTAATAATAGAAAGGAAAATTAAATGTTCAATCTCTTTCATGAACACAGAAAAAAATCTTAAACAAAAATATAAGCAAATAGGATCCAGCATTATAATAAAAGATAATATATTATAAACAACTTGGATGTGTATGGGAAATGCAATTTTGCTTTAATAGGAGAAAATCAAATGACATCCTCAAATGTATAGATTCTCAGTGAAGGAAGAGCTTTTAATAATGCTTTAATGGAATATCAATGTATTATAAAATCTGTTATTAAACTAAGTAAAAAGGTTTTTTTAATCTTTGCCTTATAAAAGGCATACACAATTTAGGGCTTCCCTGGTGGTGCAGTGGTTGAGAGTCTGCCTGCTGATGCAGGGGACACGGGTTCGTGCCCTGGTACAGGAAGATCCTACATGTCGTGGAGTGGCTGGGCCCATGAGCCATGGCCGCTGAGCCTGCGCGTCCGGAGCCTGTGCTCCGCAATGGGAGAGGCCACAACAGTGAGAGGCCCACGTACCGCAAAAAAAAAAAAAAATGTATAGTAAACGTAATAGAAATTCAAAGCTATTGTCTTTAATACTAGGAACAAGAGAAAGATGCTTGCTGCTCAATGTCTACACCACTGTAGGTCCTAGCTATTACACCAAGACCAATGAAGGAAAGAAAAGGTGACAGTACTGGAAAGAGAGAAGTGATATTGTTATGAGCTGCCAATGATATGATTATCTATATAGAAAATCCAAATATATATATATTTGTGTGGATATATATATAACATAAAAGTTTGTTGTATATAACACACTTTTATATGACAAAAACAATTAAGAAATATAATTTTTTAAATAGTATTTTCATTAGCAAAAATTATATAAAGCTTCTTCTTTTATGGGAATAACTATACACCTTCATACATGACATCAAAAAACTTAAATGGAGAAGTATAGCAGGTGCCTTTATGGAAAGACTAAATAAGATAAATACATGAACTGTTCTTCAAAGCAATTCCAACAAAATGGCAGTAGGTTGTTTTATTTTATTTTTTTTATAGAACTTGACAAGTATAAATATACGAAAAAAAATCCAAGAATAGCCATGAAACTTCTGCAGAAGGACAAGATGAGTAAGAGGTGTTGAGAATTGTCCTTTCAGATTTCTATCTTAAAAGAAAGTGTCAGAAAGTAAGATGATGTGGTACTGTCACGAACCTAAACAAATAACCAAAACAGACAAAAGAGAATAGAAACGGACACCCAGAAATATGGAGACTAGACTCATGACAGGGTGGGCATCTTAGATCAGTGAAGAAAGGAGGGACCATTTAGTAAAAAAAAAAAAAATCATAGGCTAATTTTTGTTTTCATAGAAAAGAATGAAACTTGATCCCTGCCTCACGGCCTACTCAAAAATCAATTCCATGTGGCTTTAAGACTTCATGATAGCCCCCTTGTCTTCTAAAAGTTGTTTTCGTTTTCTTTTTTACATTTATGACCTAGAGGTAGAAAACGATTTAAGAAATATAAGAGCCACAAAATACATATGCCATAAAGGAAAAAAATACATCTGACTATATTTCATTAGGAACTTTAATTCACCAAAACACACAGAAATAATGTGAAAGTTCAAGCCATAAACTAGGAAAAGATACAACACCTATAACTGAATAAGGATTTATATCTACAGAAGGATTCCTGCAAATCAATAAGGAAAAGACAGCCGGCACAATAGCAAAGTGTGGAAAAGACATGAGATGACATTTTCCTGAAATGGAAACACACATGGAAATCAAAGATGTGAAATAAAAGTCAACTTCATTAGAAATCAGAAAAATGCAGATGCAAACATCTCAATGAGGTATTTTCCATCCACTAGTCGGGCAAAAATTTGGAAGTTTGATAACACCTAATGTTGGTAGCCACTCCATCGGAAAATGATTTGACATAATTTTATGAAAGTGAATATTTGCTAAAATAATTGCATACTTAGATATACAACAGAACCTTTTGCACATATATGCTGGGAGGCATGTATGTGAATATTCATAGAAGCCTTGTTCACACAAGCAAAACCAGCAATCACCCTAAGTTCATCAGTGAGAAAATACATGAAAAAATTGTCTTAAATTGGACAACTGTCTTAAGATGGACAATTATAAAGCGGTGGAAAAGCAGCTACATGCAACAGTATGAGTAAGTCCTAGAAATATAATAAGTAAAAAATAATTCTAAAACAATACATAGAATATAATGTGATTTTATAAAGCTCAGAAACAAAAATCTTAAACAGTATATTGTAGAGGCATACATACATCTATGGTATAACTAACTAAACGAGAAGAAAGGAAAAGGAGTAATAGATACGAGGAGGATGTAATTTCTGGGTTTAAGGGAATTGGGACAGAGAAGGTATACAGCAGGAGCAAAGATTTTGGTTTAATTTTGGTGTGCTTTCATAAATTATGATTATGTTTCATGTTTTACAAATAGTCTATTTGTCAAGTATTGCATATGAAAATTTAAAAAGAGATGCAGACTATGTCATTCTGGATTATTATTAAAATGTGCTCTACATTCAGTGCTGAGCTTCCTGTCGGCCAAAGCAAAGAAGTAAGTAAGCTCAGTTCAGGAGTTACTTTGTGAAGCTGAAATTATACCAGTTGTTCAGGAGAAAGAGTGTCTGCCAGTCAGTAACGACTGAGTAATTGTTGAATGAATGTATTTCCTCTCAAATGAAAACATAGCTTAATAGGAAAAGTTTAACACAGATTTTTTTCAGCTTCTCCCTAACACATTAATTTCACAGCAAGTCCTCATGTTCTTTCCCCAGACGCTCTATTTCACTTTATCCAAAGTCACAAATGGTGGATAGTGAATCCAGAATGGACCCTGTCCTAGAACGTGGTCGTGAACACCGGACGCATCTGGCCACCTCCCTTTACTTTCACAGCTGTCAGTCACTGAATGCCATCTCCCAATTATTGTCTGGTTTCTGCTAATATTTGCCACAAAAATGTTTGTTTGAATGTATCTTTTCAAAGTAGTGTTTGTATTCTGGATTAGTCATTGCTTGGGTAAAGATTTGTATAATCAGCTTATTTTAAGATTAATTCATAAAAAAAACCCTCTGCAAATTCCTGTTATCGCTTAATTTGTATAAAGATATTTACTATATATTTTAACAGTGCAATTAAGATTAATATGGGCTCTAAAACCATAAGGTCAAGTAAACATGGGTTGGTTGACACTCTAAACACTCATTTCTGATCCTCAGATATTATTATGCAGCCCAGACCTTGTGGGTTTGCAGAATAGCAAAAAGGTCAGAAGTGAAATGAAATGAATATTCTTGACTCTCCCGGGCAGACGGGAGTGTCTGCTCATTCATCACTCTGGCTGTGAGAGCTGGTGGAGTTTCCACAGCTGGAGGAGGATGGATGGGGCCCTGGAGGGAAGCCTCCCTCAGGCAGACATCGGAACCCACTCAGAAAGACCTGGCATCTCTGTGGCCCAGGCTCCCCCCTTTTGGTACATTTTTCTCCAGATCTCCTATTCTGAGCCCCTGTTAGTGATACAACATTACCCTCAGAGACACTCCAGGCTGCCACCAGGCGTACTCTCTGTGGTCATTCTTTCTGACTCAGTAATACCTGGCATGGGCTTTCCCAATATTTTGATGGAACTGAGCAGTGTTTTCACTTCTCAGAACCACATAGTAAAACTGTCCCCCATAACGGGTTGAATGGTGGTCCCCCCCAAGTAGATGACCATGTCCAAATCCCTGGCACCTGTGAATGTGACCTTATGTGAAAAATGGGTCTTTGAAGATGTGATTAAATTAAGGATCTTGAGATGAGATTATCCTGGATTATTCTAAAGGTCTCTGAAGCCAATGACAGGTATCTTTGTAAGAGACAGAAGAAGAGGAGGCCATGCGAAGACAGAAACAGAAATTAGAGGGATGTGGCCATAAGCCAACGAACACCTGGAGCCTCCAGAAGCTGGGAGAGGCAGGAAGGATGCTCCCCCAGAGCCTCCAGAGGGAGCTCAGCCCTGCAGACACCTTGATTTCAGACTTCTGGTGTCTAGGACTGTGAGAGAATACATTTCTGTTGTTGTAAGCTGCCCAGCTTGTGCTAATTTGCTAAAGTAAGCAGTAGAAAACTAATACAACCCCCCACTAGTTTAAAAACAATTTTAATTATAAATAAATTTTTAATAAAAATCATATAATCCACATGTCTGGGTTTTAAATCTCACGTGATGGATCTATTTCTAGCTCCTTCTCTGACTGTGCAGGTAACCTTAACTCACCCAAGTTCCTCAGGCAGGCTGGTCAAGTGGCTTGGTGCTAAATCAAAACCTTTAAAAAAAGTGAGCAAATTTCATCTAGCTTATATAAGTTCCCATTTGACCTAATTCTCACTATAACTGTTTTTTCCTTTTGACTACATTCTATTGGGTGTCACATCAGAATCCGCCCCCTCTGGTTTCCACTGACTGATGTTGCTGTACAATCATAGGAAAGAGAGAGCTGGTTTAACCTCTGTTTTTTTTTCAGTCTGGAGGGGACACAGACAGACATTTGGACATCTCACATAGCGATGTTTAGAGCTACAATAAAGGGGTAGGGACAAAACATCATGCTGGTGTGTGGACAGAGAAATGTCTCAGGTCTAGGGCCACACTGTAAACAGACCTTCCACACTGATGGAAAGCCCTCCACCTGTGCTGTCCAAGGCCCACCACTCCCAAGTCCTCTCCACGTGTGGCTGTTGAACTCTTGAAGTGTGGCTGGTGCAATAAGGAACCGTATTTTTGCTTTATTTAATTTCCATTCATTTAAATTTAGACATCCATATCTGGAGAGGATTCTTGGAAGTGTGAATCTGTACTCATCCTTGAGCTGGGCACTTCAGTAACCCAGGAGTTGTCTGGGACATTTCTGGGTCACAGATCTAATGTTACTTATTGGAAATGAAGAGGCCACATTCAAAATCCATCCATGAGTCTCAGGGAATGAGGAAAATTAATGATAATCTTTAATCGAGAGGCCATGTGATCATCTCAAGGTCACGGGAATACATGTGCTAGGAAGTTCCAGTTAAATCACCTTTTCTGTAGTTTCCAGAGTTATGTCTTTTCATGTGAACCAGAGGTGTGGATTGCCAGGCCACCATGCCCCGGTAGGACACTGGCCTCCCACGTACCTGAGCCAAGAGCAGAAGGGGTCCACAGCCATCTGAAGGGGACAGAGAGCTGGCTCTGAGGACTCCTGCAACCCAGCACACGTCAAACAAGTAGTGTGAGGCATCTCTTTACATTTCTTCATAAGAAACATGACTCCAGGACATCCAAGACCCAAGGCCAGGTGGGAGATCAGGCAAAAGTATGCGAAAGTGGCCAACAACATCCAAAACCTGTGTCGGACACAGGTGCTTCCAAAGGGAAGGCAAACTGAAGAACAAAGTGTAACACAATTGATAAGGCCTTAGCAGTGTTTTATATAATGAAATCATAGTGAATAGAAAATCCCTATTCTCAGGTAATTTATATGAGCTGTTTTTAAGTCACAAGAGGGTCAGTTCAATTTAGAAATTACACATGGATTCGTGGAGTTAGAACCTTGAATAGGACTTTCTGTCTCTCCACTCAACTCCAGGCTGCCTGGCTTCCCGAGGTGCATGTGACCTAGGGCCCAAGGGCAGCTGTGGGATTTCTGGTTGGTGAAGCAATGTGGGGCTTTCTCTTTTGAGGTTGGCAAGAGTCTGGATTGTCTTGTTAGAGGGAGAATTGGAGCAAGAAAACCCTGGAAAGGGTTTTCTTTCTTTTCTGGCCGGTGGTGTCATGTGATCCGTGGAGGAATGTCACATCAGCTCTGATTCACTCATTCATTGCACACATTAGTGTAGGGAGATGCTCAAAGATGGGTAGGCTGGGCTTGCTCTGCCCCTGAGTATGGGAGAGTAAGGAGAGATGTGAGAGTGAGGGTCTTCCTCCTCCATCTCTCCGAGGATGAGCCTTGGAGACCTGCCTTGTTGTCTCAGAAGGGTAAAAAGACTTCCATTTCACCACTGAGATACCGCAGCCCATAAAGTGTGCCAACAACCTGAGTGCCAAAGACAAAAGGCAACCCCACCCAGGAGAGAGGGATTCAATGGACACTAGTCCTAGAGCTCAGCTTGGCTCACACTCTAGCAAATCACACCAGTACTCTGTCTGGAACCCTGAGGGCCCCCTTCCTGTCCTGTATTCCCATTTCAGTGTTATTCTAGGCCTCCTCTATCCCTTGATCCTCTTGTCCTCCAAAGAACTATCCCCTCTGCCCTTGGAAACCCCCTTCTATGGTAGACAAGTTGTCCCACATGCTCAGCCTCCCCACTTTCTGCCTTGACTGAAATACATTCAATCTCTCCTGAGGACATCACTTCTCACTTGCTATTCTTAAAAGGGTTCTTTGTGATGCTTAATTTCCTGCCCTGCAAGTATCTATGTCCAGGGGATAAAATTGTTGTTCCCTTCTCTCTCAACATTGTTGACAGGAGACATTTTAAATAACAAGACATAGAAATGCTGGAAGTAAAATAATAAAAAAAGATATACCATAGAAATACTAGCCAGTATAGCTTGTGCACCTATATTAATATCAGATAGTTAGACTTCAAGGTAAGAAATATTATGAGAGCAAAAAAGGGATAGTTAATATAAATAAAAGGGTCAGTTCAACAGGAAGATATAATAGTCCTAAATGCAAATTTACCTATTAAAAATAGCTTCAAAATATATAAACCAAAACTTATCAGACCTGAGAAGAAAGATAGAGAAAAAAAACCCACCATGATGATATCTGAATAAATTTTAACACTTCTCTCATTGAGTAAAAGAATATTAGACAAAAAACAGTAAGGATATAGAAAATTTGAAAACACAATTAACAACTTAGGCTGGATAAAAAGATAGAACACTACATCTCACATATTTTTGTTCCTATTTAGTAAAATAGACCATAACCTGGGCCATAGAGCCAGTTTCAACAAATTGCAAAAGACTGAAATTTTAGAGTGTATATTCTCTGGCTACTGGGCAGTTATATTAAACTCAGTGACAGAATAAAGGAAGAAAATCTTCAAATGTATAGAAAAATTTTAAAGCATACTTATAAATAATCTATGACTCTAAGAAGAAATTAAAACAGAAACCAGGAAATGAAAGTACATTCATGCATATTTGTACATTATATACACACGTATGTATATATATGTGTATATATGTGTGTGTGTGTGTCTACCTCTATCTTTATCTATCTACATATCTATATGAGTTAGAAGTCAGTGCTCTAAGATTCCAATTCAAGAACTTAGAAAAAGTACAGCAAATGAAATCTAAGGTAGGAGAAATGAACAATAAGCAGAAATCAGTAACATATAAAACAAGTATATAACAGACAAATGAGTAAAACTAACATGTTGGTTCTTTGAAAAAAGTGATGAATTGATAAACCTCTAGGAAGACATAAATTAAAAAAGAGAGAGAAAGAAACATAATTCACCAATATCAGAAATGAAAAAGAAAATGAATACTACAGAAGTTAAAAGACCAGACACTATAAAACTCTTAGAGGAAAACATAAGAAAAACACTCTTGACATAAACCACAGCAAGATCTTTTTTGACCCAACTCCTAGGGTAATGAAAATAAAAACAAAAAATAAACAAATGGGACCTAATGAAACTTAAAAGATTTCGCACTGCATAGGAAACCATAAACAAGACAAAAGACAACCTCAGGATGGGAGAAAATATTTGCAAAGAAAGCAACAGACAGAGGATTAACCCCCAAAATATACAAACAGCTCATGCAGCTCAATATCAAAAAAACAAACAATCCAATTAAAAAATGCATGGAAGACCTAAATAGACATTTCACCAAAGAAGACCTACAGATGGCCAAGAGACACATGAAAAGATGCTCAACATAACTAATTATTAGAGAAATGCAAATCAAAACTACAATGAGGTATCACCTCACACCAGTCAGAATGGCCATCATCAAAAAATCTACAAACAATAAATGCTACAGAGGGCGTGGAGAAAAGAGAACCCTCTTGCACTGTTGGTGGGAATGTACATTGATACAGCCACTGTGGAGAACAGTCTGGAGGTTTATTAAAAGACTAAAAATAGAACTACCATATAACCCAGCAATCCCACTACTGGGCATATTCCCTGAGAAAACCATAATTCAAAAGGACACGTGTACCCCAATGTTCATTGCAGCACTATTTACTATAGCCAGGACATGGAAACAACCTAAATGTCCAATGACAGATGAATGGATAAAGAAGATGTGGTACATATACACAATGGAATATTACTCAGCCATATAAAGGAAAGAAATTGAGTCATTTGTAGGATGTGGATGGAATTAGTGCCTGTGAAACAGAGTGAAGTAAGCCAGAAAGAGAAAAACAAATATCATTAATGCATACATGTGGAATCTATAAAAATCTATAAAAATGGTACAGATGAACCTATTTGTAGGGCAGGAATAGAGACGCAGTTGTAGAGAACAGATGTGTGGACACAGGGGGGAAGGGGGGGTGGGACGAATTGGGAGATTAGGATTGACAAATATACACTACCATGCGTAAAATAGATAGCTAGTGGGAACATGCTACAAAGAACAGGAAGCTCAGCTCGGTGCTCTGTGACGACCTAAATGGGTGGGATGGGGGATGGGGTGGGAGGGAGGTCCGAGAGAGGGGATATAGGTATACATATAGCTGATTCACTTCATTGTACAGCAGAAACTAACACAACATTGTAAAGCAATTATACTCTAATAAAAAAATTAAATGGATTAAAAACTTTATGACATGAAACTTGAAAATTTAGATCAAATAGATAAGTTCTTTAAAAGACTCAATTTATAGAAAGTGACACAAAAAAGTAGGAAGTCTCAATAGTGCTATATCTGTTAAAGAGACTGTATCAGCAATGAAAATTTTTCCCACAAAGAGAATTTCAAGCCCACATGGATTTACTGTTGAAGTCTACCAAATATTTAAGAAAGAAATCGGTTGTATCTTAAACGAAATCTTACAGACAGTTGTTTGATGAGGTCAGTATAACCTTGACACCAACCCTGACAAGAACATTGCATGCAAAGAAAATTACAAGATGATATCACACATGAACAAATATAAAAAATCCTAAACAAATATTAGCAAGTCAAATTCAACAATATATAAAAGGATAATGCAACCAAGTGGGATTTTCCAATGCATTCATCAAATATAAAATAAAATTGCTTTAGCCATCAGTAATCAATGTAATTTACTACATTAACAGAATAAAAGGGAAAACTCTATGATAATATCAATAATGCAGAAAGAGAATTTTATAAAATTAAACATCTATTCATGATAAAATATATAAGCAACTTAAAAATAGAAGAAAACATTTTTAATGTGATAAACAGCCCAAACAAAACAAAACAGAACACCTACAGCTAACGTTATACTTACTGATAAAATATTAAATGCTTTCCCCTGAGGTCAAGAATAAGACAAGGATGTACAATGTCACCACTTCTTTTCAATATCGTACTAAACAAAGAACCTGGTTCAATGAGGCAAGAAAAAAATTTTTTTAAATCCTAATTAAATGATAAAAGAAAAAAATCTTAAATTAAATTAATGTACAGTTATTATGATTATGTGTATATAACTTTCAAAAGAATCTGCCAAGAAATTATTAGCAACAATAAGTGAGTTTATTAAAGTTATTGGATACAAGGTCAATATACAAAATTAATGGTGTCTATGTACTAGAAACAAATGAAAAATAAAAATTTGAAAAATACCATTCAAAACTGTATTAAAAATATAAAATACCTAAGAATAATTTTTGATAGATATGCAAGTCTTAAAGATATGCAACACAGAAAACTATAAAACATTACTGAAATAAATTAAATAAAACTTCAGTGGAGAGATACGCTGTGTTCCTAGATTAAATGACTTTATATTGTTATTATGTTCATTTTCCCCCCAAATGATTTTTAGTTTCCATGAACATTTAATCAAAATGCCAGAGGGTTTTCTTTCACAAGTTTGAAAATTGGTAAATGAAAACTTATATAAAGACAAACATTAAAAATATATATATATAAGTGAAAACTTATAGAACCACAGAGGACCATAGAAAATCAAGGCAACACTAAAGACGAGGAAGCTGATGGGTTTACACTATAAAATATCAAGACTTTCTATAAAGCTGCAGTGATGATAACAGTGTGGTATTTGTACAAGGACAGACAAGTGGATCAATTTATCACCTGATTTATGACATAGTCCTTATTGCAATTCACTGGGGGAAAGGAAGATCTTTTTCAATATATGTGCTGGCTAAAAATAACCTTGACCACTATCTTACATGATTCACAAAAATTAATTTGCAAAGGATAATAGATTAAATGCTAAAGGTAAAATGATCAAGATTTCAGAAGAAAACATAAAATAATATTTCCAAGATTTGGGGGCAAAGATAAAAAAGGATACAAAAAGCATTAACTATTATGGGTTGAGCTGCATCCCCCAAAAGAGATATGTTGAAATCCTAATCCCCAGTACTTCAAAGTGTGACCTTTCTTGGAAATAGGTTCTGTATAGAGATAATCAAGTTAAAATAATGTGATTCGAGTTAGTCCAAATCCAATATGACTGTTGTCTCTATAGAAAGGGGAAATGTGGACACAGAGACAGACATGCATAGAAGAAAGAGGGTGTGAAGAGACACAGGGAAAATACCAAGTGAAGATGGAGACAGAGATTGGAATTATGCTGCTACAAGCCAAGGGACATCTGGGTCTACCAGGATTTGGAATAGGAAAGGGAAGATCTTCTCCTACAGGTTTTAGAGGGAGCATGGTCCTTCTGACACCTTGATTTGGGATTTCTAACCTCCAAAATGGCAAGACAGAAAATATCTGTTTTTCTATGTCACTCTGTTTGTGATACTTTGTTATAGCAGCTCTTGGAAGCTAATACACAGTAAAAATACAGAGTGATACATTGAACTTTATTAAAGTAAGAACTGTGCATGGAAAAATACCATCGGGAGTTAAAAGACACGTGGCAGAATAGAAGCTGATATTTGCAATAAGGATGTCTTACAAAGGACTCCGTTCCAAAATATTTAAAGAACTCTTACATCTCAATTAAAAAAAAAACAAACTTGAAAATAGGCAAAATACTTGAATAGAACCTTCTTAAACGTGGACATTAAAATGGCCAATCAACGTGTAGAATATGCATCACACCATTTGTCATTAGAGAATTTTAAAGTGAAACAACTACGCACTCGTTAGAACAGCTGAAATTAAAAAGACTCGTTAATATTTGTTGCTGGTGAGACTGGAGAACAACAAGATTTGTTACGTTTCTGGTGGGAGGGTAACTTGTACCTTTTTGGAAACAGTGTGGTTGAATCCACTAAAGTATATACGTAGACCCCCTGACCCAGTGATTCTTCTAGGTACCTACCCAACTGAAATGAGTATGTTCACCAAAAGACACGCAGAGGAAGGTTCAAAGCAGCTTTCTCTGTAAAAGTCCCAAATTGGAAAGAGCACAAATGTCCATCTAAAGAAGAATGGGTGATAAAGTTGCAGAACTTTCATACAATGGAATGAAAAAGAACTACATAGAAATGAATCTCACAGACTCGACGTTGTATAAAGGAAGTCTGACACAAAAGACTACATACGTAATTCTGTTAACAGGAAGTTTTGGAGCAGACCACACTAATCCGTGGTGGTGGAAGTCATCACAGTGGTTACTTCTGAGGATGGCATTCAGCTGGGAGGGGGTCTGTGGGAACCCTCTGGAATCATGAAGTTGTTCTCTAACCTGATCTGGGGCTGGTTATACGGCTGAATACAAATGTCAACATTTATCAGTGTTATAGTTTAAATTAAGATGCTGTATCAAATGTAAGTTAAACCTTCAACAATGTTGAAAAGGGGAAAAAAAGAATACATTATCAGATTATAGCCAAGAAAAATTTGAAAAAGGAAAATTGTGAGGAGGAAATACTTCCCTTAACAGATAATCAGAAGGTATTATAAACTGGCTCTATTTGAATCACTTTGGGAGGGCATGGGAGGAACAGAAAATTAAAAAGTGGCTCTCATTAGAGAATCCAATAATAAAGTGCTTATGAGGGACTTCCCTGGTGGTCCAGGGGTTAAGAATCTGCCTTCCAATGCAGGGGATGCGGGTTAGATCACTGGTTGGGGAACTAAGATCCTACATGCGGCCAGGCAAATAAACCCACGTGCCGCAACTAGAGAGAAGCCTGCGATGAAGAGCCCTGCGCGCCATAAGGAAGACCCAGAGCAACCAAAAAAAGAAAAAGGAGAACGAATAAATATCCTTAAAAAAAATAAAGTGCTTATGAGGTTTAAACAATAGATAAGTTAATATTTTTTAAGTACTTAGAAGAGTGCCTACATTGACAAAGCACTAGGAAAGTGCTAATTAATCAATTCAATAAGTAAATAAGACTAGATTCCTGTATACAATGATTTAATATAGTATAAAACTTGTGTTTCAATTTGGGAGAAATAAATGCATTATTTAATAAGTGGAGCTGCCTCAGCTGCCTATGTTTTGAAATAAATTGATATACAATTAATATATATTGAATACGTAATGAATTTATAATATACTATATAATGTATTTATTGTTTATATTATATATGTATTATTATGAGTTTATATCAGTGTAATAAATATTAACCTTATTCACTATCCTCTTTAGCAAAATTTTACCAAATCTGCTTTTTCTTTGACTATTTTGTTATATTTCATTATAAAGATATCTACAATTTTTATATAGTGAAATGAGTCTATATTTTAAAACTGCTGAGCTTCTTGTTTAATTACGACTTCTTTGCTCCTAAAATACTTGTGATTTCTTAGATTTTGGGGGGGAAGGGTTTTCTTGTTTTGGTTTTACATATCATGGAAATAGATGACCAGTTTAATATGTATATATATATTATAATATATAATATTATTTATATAATATATAATATAATAACGTATATATAATATCTCACATGTATAAAGAGTTCTTAACATTTAACCAGAAAAAGACAAACAGCCCAATAGAAATGTGGTCAAAAAGTGTTCAAACTCACTAGAAGCCAGGGAAATGCAAATTACAGCAATAAAGGATATGATTTTTTACCTCTATGATTGGCAAAGGGAAAGAGCTATATTAACCGTTGCTGGTAGAAATATGGAGAAAGGACTCTTGAATTAGAACAGTCTTCCTTTTTGTACAGTAGCTGGGCCACATTTTTAAAAATTAAGAAGGGGCATATTCCCTTCAGCCAAAGAGACAGTTCATTCCTGGGACCCCTCGGTAGTGCAGCAGTGGGTGCCAGGACTTCATGAGGACTTTGCACAAGAATGCTCTCCTCCATGCTCTCCTCCATGGCTCACGAGGGCAGAGCCCTGGCAGCAGTGCTGGTGGGGAGCATATGAGAATAAGAGCAGACATGAGAAGCATGAGTCAGTTGTATAAAAGATCTCTGAGCTGAGCTGAGGGACAAAAGAGGGTGACAGAAAGTACACAGTTCTATGATTGGGGTTTGTAAAAAATAAACCAAGACTACAAAACCTTGTGTATTAATACATGAGAACATTGATGTCTGTATATCGATCTATGAGCTCAGAGAAAAACACAGATGGTTGTGTACTGTCTCGTTAATGTGTTGGGGATGACATGGGGGGAGGAGGGGAGGGAGAAAAAGTCAAGTAAAAATTTAAGAAATATATATATATATATATGTATGTGTTTTCTATCGCTTCATGTGTGCACTTATGCAAACGTATATAAGTATGTGAATGCGGCTGCTGTTAAAAGGCCCTGGGTGTCAAGTTCATCTTGCCCTGCACAGTCATGAGAGCTGGGGGATCCTGACGTTCCGGTTCCCAGCCCCCGGGGGGTGTACACCGAGACCCCCCTGCAGTCCTGCTAGAAGCACAGAAACAGAGGGGGCGTGAGCCGTCCTGAGCTGGTCCTAAGCTGACCGGAGTTGTCCCCAGTGGAAATCACCCAAGGACAGGTCAGGGATGGCTTAGTGTGGAGAACGATGGAGGGCTCCTTCTCTGCCTTGTCCCAGCTGGAGACTCACCTGGAGTAGCTCACAGCTGACTGCCCCAAACTCCTCCCAGTGACTTTCCCCTCAGAGACCAGGTGTCGGAGCAAAAGGCAAATCATAAAAAATAAGCAAATAAATAATAAGCCAGAATAACAACAGCCACAAAAGCAAAAATGGCCTCAAGAATTCAGCTTTTTCATATTCATCCAATAAAAGAACACATGCTCCTTGCAGAGTAATTTATTTATTTATTTTTTGGTTGTAAATTAAAAAAAAATTGAAGTATAGTTGATTGACAAGCAGAGTAATTTAACAGCACAAAACTGTACAAATGAAATGCAAATCAAAACTACAATGAGATATCATCTCACACCAGTCAGAATGGCCATCATCAAAAAATCTAGAAACAATAAATGCTGGAGAGGGTGTGGAGTAAAGGGAACACTCTTGCACTGCTGGTGGGAATGTGAATTGGTACAGCCACTATGGAGAACAGTATGGAGGTTCCTTAAAAAACTACAAATAGAATTACCATATGACCCAGCAATCCCACTACTGGGCATATGCCCTGAGGAAACCAAAATTCAAAAAGAGTCGTGTACCACAGTGTTCATTGCAACTCTATTTACAATAGCCCGGAGATGGAAACAACCTAAGTGCCCATCATCGGATGAATGGATAAAGAAGATGTGGCACATATATACAATGGAATATTACTCAGCCTTAAAAAGAAACGAAATTGAGTTATTTGTAATGAGATGGATAGACCTAGAGTCTGTCATACAGAGTGAAGCAAGTCAGAAAGAAAAAGACAAATACCGTAGGCTAACACATATATATGGAATTTAAGAAAAAAAAGGATGTCATGAAGAACCTAGGGGTGGGACGGGAATAGAGACGCAGACCTACTGGAGAACGGACTTGAGGATATGGGGAGGGGGAAGGGTGAGCTTTGACAGGGCAAGAGAGAGTCATGGACATACACACACTAACAAACGTAGTAAGGTAGATAGCTAGGGGGAAGCAGCCACAAGGCACAGGGATATTAGCTCGGTGCTTTGTGACAGCCTGGAGGGGTGGGAGGGGGAGAGTGGGAGGGAGGGAGACGCAAGAGGGAGGACATATGGGAACATATGTATATATATAACTGACTCACTTTGTTATAGAGCAGAAACTAACACACCATTGTAAAGTAATTGTACCCCAATAAAGATGTTAAAAAAAAAAAAAAAAAGAAAAGGTACAAGTTCCAGCCCTCACAGCCTAGAAATAACAGCTATTAATGGATGGATATGTATATACCCTTCCAGACTTTATATATCCCTTATATGTACATATGCATGACATATACATACAGGTGTGTATGTATGTATACATGTATATGTATGTATATTACATATTCTAAACAAAAATGAAATCATGCCAATACATATTATTGTGCAATCTGTTTTTGGTTTTTAACACTAAACAAACATTGTGGACATCCCTCCCATTCAGACCAGGTAGAGCTGCCTCACCTTTTGAAAGAGCTGTCTGCATAGCATTTGCTTATGTGAATGTTCTGTGACTTTGCATCCATATGGCGCTGAGGCATCTAAAAGTCAGATTCACTGAGATATTTGCTTTTCCATATGTGATTGCAGTGATGTCCCATATCTGTGTACTAACAGACTCACGTTAACCTTTCTGCAGGAAGGATACCTACAAGTGTTTGTAAAATATACAGCCATCCCTCAGTATCTGTGGGGGATTGGTTCCAGGACCCCCGAGGATATTAAAATCGTGGATTCTCAAGACCCTTACAGTGGGCCTTTGGCATCCACGGTTTCCACCTTCAAGGATTCAATCAACCTCAGATGGAAATTGATGGGGAACCTGAGGGTACCAAGGGCCCACTGTATTCGTTGCCAAATGGTTATACCAATGTGCGCTGATCCCACAGCCTGAGAACCGCCCATTTCCCACCCTCCATACTCTACCTTTACAAAGTGTGTCCCTATGAGACACAAAGACCTTTGGCTCGCTGTGTTTAGTTTGTATTTCTGTATTCACCAGTGAGATGGTTTTTTCTGTGTGTTCCTTGGGGAGATAGAGCCGGTTGGCTCAGGGGTTCACATCTATGACTGGCATATAAAGAAGACCAGGAAAATGGCTCAGTCCAAAATTAATAGTAAAATATCTTATTAACATTAAAATTAGTTTTAGTTGATAATTTTTAGACTTTCTAGGTAGGCAAATAGTGAGAATTTTCTCCTTTCTTCCTAGTATTTATACTGCTTTTTCTTTTCCTTGTTGTTAGGATCATAAGGGAGAAAACATGATGACAAAAACTGTGCTCTTGGGCAGACATTCCCTGTGGTTCTGACTGTAAGGCAACACCCATATTTCACAGTTAGGTGCAATGCTTGCTATTAATTGTGGGGAGATGACCTTTATAGGGTTAACAAAAGATTTTTTTTCTGTTTTTAGTTTATAATATTGCTTTGGGATCTCTGCCTCTGGATCTGAAGCTCCTTCCTTGCCCTGTCTCAGAGTTAGTGATGTTCTGAACAGCTAAAGCTGTTTGCAAATTTCCATTATGTTCAGTTCAAGTCAACAAATATCTGTCAGTTGCCTGCACCTGGCAGGCCCTGGGGACGTAGCAGTGAAGAGAGTGGCAGAAGTCTCTGTCCCCATGGTACTGACCTCACACTTGGAATTCAAAGTGCAGTGTGCATCACGACGGCAGTGGTGAAGGGATGCTGGGGGGGGGCTCCAACCTCCTGGGGTTGGGCAGAGGACTGGCAGAGAGGGGCACAGAGGGTCCTTACGCTGCTTTGTGCATGGACAAAATTAGGCCATCAGTGTTTTAGGAAGATATTAACAGTAAGAGCTAAACAGAAGTCTTCATCTAAAAACGACCGTCCTCTCATTAACTGAACAATGAGAGCTGCCTTTTACTGGTCCCAGTTTCCCACAGTAGTGTCTGGGGCTTCCCTCCTTCTGACGGCTTCGTGTGTCTTCAAAAAACCTTGCTGTTTGTGACTCAGCCCAACAATGGCTGTTTGTCCTGAGGGCCTCTTCTGGGCCAGGTGCCCATGGCAGACATGGATGCATTGCCCCTTCTCTCTTCCAGAAGAATCCCTGGCCAGCTGTGAGGTGCGTGCTTGGTCTACAGCGTCCAGTTCTTCTTTCAGTGTCAGCCTCATCCTTAAGGTTAAGGTGATGCTTTTCTAGAGGCGACCTCAGCCACATGCCAAACAAGGCAATGGTTCAAGGGCTGGGTCCTTGCTCTGGAGCCCCTGGGCTAAGATGGTCAGTTCTGAGTCATGATCTGATGGCTCCCCCTGCCCAGTCCTGCATCCCTTCCTTTTCTTTTATAGGTGTCATTCCCCGGTGAACCTCGGGCACCCCTAAATCATCTCAGGCTCTGCTTACCAGAGATCCTGACCTGCAGGGAAACTGAGGCTTGGGAGCCGCTTAATTTGCTTCTTTGATGTTCATTCACGGCTGCCACGGACGAGACACAGAGTCAAATGCATCCTTTGGTCCCTTTGGGTCCCCTTGCTGGGATAAACCCCCCATTCCTCCCACCCCCAACCCAGCGGTGCCCTGAAGTAGCCAGGCCTCCCCTGGCACATCTGTGGGGTCTGCTGAGGACACGTGACGGCTGGCTGCTCTCTCTTTAGCAGGCACATCTGGGACCCCTGGGGAACCCGAGGCCGGGAAGAATCACCCAGAAGAGGGGCCCTGGCCTGCAGGGGACAACCCGGACTGTGGGAGTGTTTGCCTTGTAACCAAATCACAGATGGCGTGCTAGTAAAATGCCTGTTTTAGTACAAGTCGAGCGCGTGTCTTTTCTTTTGTCACCCTGCAAACACGTCAAGCGCCCCAGACGTCAGGAGGCCGGGCCGCTCGGCTGCGGGTGAACGGGAGCTTTCAGGCCACCCGTTCCCTGGAAGACGCTCAGCAGCCCTCGCCTCCTGACGCTGATTTCGGCTGAGTCCTCAGTGCCTCCTGCTGACCTTGCCCAGAGTGGTTTTTCTGGGGCTGAAACGAGCTGACGCTTCTAAACTCTTCAGTCTATCTCGTTGACAGTTATTGTCAATTGACATTGACAGTTCAAAGAGATTGAACAAGAAAAAGGAACCTTAATGTCCAACCAAAAAATGTCCCTAATCTTGCCATTGAGACATTTACGTGCCTCCTCTTACGTGGACTGGCGGAGGCCCTGGGAATGTGTGTGTGGCTCCTGAAAAGTTCAGGACAAGACAGGCCCCGAACCAACTCCCAAGTTCGAGGGTATGACCCCTGCCCTAGGCCCAGAGGTAGATCAGGTGTTTTGAGGCATAACTGTGTATAATGGGGGAGGGCTTTTTAAAGAAAAGGATACAATTTAGGAATAAAAACAAACACTTATCTGGAAAAAGATCAGAAATCAGCATAAATTGCTGAAGGCGAGCAAGCGCACAGGGGGTCAGAGCTGGAGCGGGGAGGGGCCTGGGCAAACTCTGCTGGGAGGAACTGGTATTTGAAGCCCTGGCACCTGGGTGATTGTCCTGTCCGCTCAGAAATGAGACCCACCCTATCCCCTGCCCCGGGCATCGTGGTATGAGCCAGCTGTGGCCTGGGCAGGGCCTCAGCACTGCCTGAAAGCTCACATCCCACCACCCCACAAGGTTGTCTGGGTTTGCCTGAAACTGACGGTTTCTTGGGACCCATGACTTTCAGCGCTAGCCCCTGGAATGTCCCGGGCAAATGACAAGTTGGTCACCCTATCTGGCTCATGCACATGGCAGGAACACCTCCCATCCACCTCAAGGTTGGTGTCGTGTGGGAGCTACATGGCAACTGGTCCACAAGTGTTCACAAGTGTTTACTTAGTGCCTGCTGAATACCAAGCGCCACCAGGGTCCTAGGATTGCCAGCCAAGCAAGTTCTTAGGGGCCAAATCCTGACGATTGTTATTTTGCAACCATAATAAGCTTCTAAGAGGAAGATATGAATTCCACGTGTCCACCCGTTATAATGCACCAGGTCTGTGCGAAACGCCAGACTTGCATTATTAGCTCATCCAGTCATCACGGGAGGCTGAACTTTTATCATCGTCTTCATGTGATTATGGGAGAAACTGAGGCACAGAGGAGCCAGACGTGCTGTGCGAGGTCTCCCAGGCAGCCAGGCCACAGGCAGGATGTCCCCTATGTGCTCAGTTCTCCACCCATAGACGAACATCTGCTTCCCTGGATGCCGTGAGGTCTGGTCTCATGGAGATTGCCCAGGACAGCCCTTGCCGACATCTCAGGGTCCGTTACTACTATTACTATTGCTATTGTGGAAACCCCAGCTCTGTTCGTGTAGCTTTAAAGTCATCACTGCCTGCCGTCCTCACATCACCTCTGCCATTGGGTTGCTGTTCACGTTTTACAGGTGGGAAAACAGAGGTTCAGGGTGTTCAGTGACCTGCCCGAGGTCACACAGCAGAACAGGGTCGTCAACACCCTCCAAGGACCAGTGTTTTCTCTGAATCAAAACTTTTGGCAGAGCAGTGGTCAAGGTGGACCCGGGGGGGGACTCGAGCAAAGGGGAGCACCCAGGAGGACCACAGGAAATGTTTCATTTAGTAGAAGGAAGGGTGTCACCATGACGATCCCCAGGTCTCTGAACTGTCCCTTCCAGCAACCATTCTCAGCACCCACTCTTGTTTGGGGTCAGCACACTCCAGCCGCCACTGCCTGGTGTTGTGTGGACCTTGAACGAAGGTTACTTCTTACACCCGTAAAAAAAGATTTAAAGAGCGATATGTGACAGAGACCATATGGGTCCTGCAAGGGCTTACATTTTTACTACCTTGCTCTTGATAGAAGAAAGCTTGCACATCCCTGCCACCTGAACAACAGTCTCTTAAAAATATTCAAGACCTTCTTAAATAAAGGTCTGGCTGTGTCTCTCCTGAGCCCTAAAAATCTCCTGGGGCTCTGCAGTGCTGAATGGCCACTTTACCCAGAGTCTCTGACAAGCTGCCCCAAGTTGACCTTCTCAGGCTTTCACCTCTGTCCAGACCCAACCCTCATCCCTACCAGACACTTCCATTCATGACACTGATGGAGCCACGTGGCAGCCCAGGGGATTCCTCAGTTGTCCCATGGCTCAGAGTGAGAGAGCCCTTGGATGCCTGGGCTGCCAGGGTCCCTCCGGGGCCCATGGGGGTGTCCCTGTGGTTCACTAAACCTTCAGACACTGCCATCCAGCCTTCCTAAAGCTCTCCTAGGGCACCACCCCAAAGGGCGGGACGGTGCCCAGACCTCAGCCTTTGCAGGATTCATGCCACTGTCCAGCACTGGTCCCACAAGGCTGTGTGTCTTCAAGACCCTCGAGGGAGCACATCGCCTCCTTCCTCTGAAGCCCAGCGCCTGGCTCAGCTCAGGGGGGCTTAGCCCTGGGCTGGTCTGAGAAGGGGCTTTGGAGTCAATGTGACTCAGCATCGGTGACTTCGCTGGAATCTCAAAGCTGTAAGGGGAGGATGCTGACTGGTCCTGTCCCGCTTCAGGGATGAGCACGTAGCTGCCTCCACAGAGCCTCCTGGCCTCCAGCCCTGGGCCTCTGCATCAACTCTTCTTCTCGGGCCTTGTGCCTGGGATGTTGGTCTCCAGTCGGGCTGTCACTGGGGCAGCTGTTCTAGCAACAGTGCCAGCCCCCGGGTAACTTCCCATGAAGTTGATGGACAGATACTCTATGAATCTACCAACAGTTTTCCTTAAAATAAATTGCTCTGTAAATTTTCAAATGTTTGTAAAAATCGAATAAGAAAAACCCCCATCTACCAATCACTCAGCTTAAGCAATCATTATCCTGATTCATCTACGCCCCGTATCCTGCCACCTCCCACTCTGGAATATTTGGAAGAACATCTCAAACTCATAAGATTTTTAAGTTTTGGTCCTAAAAACTTTACAATAATTTCTGTGTTGTCGTTAAATATCCAACTAGGGTTCAAATTTTCCTGCCAGCCTCATAAATTTCTAATAGTTTATTGTTCAAATCAGGATCAAAACGTGATCCATGCACTGCAATTAGCCAGTGTATCTCAAATCTCTGCTAATCTTTTGGACTTTCTCTCGTTCTTCTTTTCATTCCTTTTCCTAAGCTAGTTAATGGTGAGGGAAACAGGTCCCCTTCTCTCCTTCTTCTTTTAATTCCTTTTCCTAAGCTAGTTAATGGTGAGGGAAACAGGTCAGCTGTCGTTCAGAGTTCCAGGTCTGCGTTTTGCCGAGTGCATCCCGGTCACTCACCAGGCTCCTCTTTCCTCTACATTTGCTGGAATTTGGAGGTCAGATCCAGGCAGCCTTTCACAACTGCCGCATCGTTCACATTTGGGATGGGATGCTTTGCTGCAGTGCCCTGTCCTGTGCGTTGTAGGACTTCTAGCAGCATCCCTGGCCTCTACTCATTAGATGCCAGGAACATCCTCAGCTGTGACAACCAAAAATGCCTCCATACATGACCAGCTGTTCGCTGGGGGAAAAGTCACCCCTGGCTGAAGACACTGCTCTAGAGGTTGATGGGATGCAGGCTTGATGTTTTTCAAAAGACACCTTCACAGCTGTGGGATTCACTTCCCCTAAATACACATGCGTCAGTTGCATGATAAAGGCAAGCAGCTTCACAAGTAGCCCCCTGCCCTAGTTGGAACTGATGCAGCCACAGACCCAGTAACAGCCCCAAATGGGAAGCTGACCCTAAGATGTGGTGACAGTGTCCTAAGACAATAAAGATAGATTAAACCATGGTGTTGCTTTATATGAAAAATCTTTAACCGTCTCCACTAATGCCACATGGGCTTCTGGACAAATATGTTTTCCTCACCTCTTTCTCACTGACAATGACATAACCTTGATGAACCTAAAAGGAATTGCTTCGTGGTTTTAGGTGGACTGCCTGGGGCTGGAGGAGGGTGTGGGTTTCCAGGCCTCCCTCATATACATGGTCCAGGGGCTGGGTCCATGTGGTCTGGGATGACTATGCCACGTGTAGGAGGCTCTGGTTGCCACCCAGGACTCAGTTGAGTTTTGATTTGTGTGGCATGAGTTTTTACAGATTAGAGACAAAAACCAACTGGCTGTTCTCTAGGTCATTGTTCTAGAAAACACCAGCCTCTTAATGAATTTGTTTACATTAAAATGCCAAATTCGTTTAATAAAAACTTTTTCCCCTTCTCATTAGATGACACAGTTTTGAATTTTTCCCCCTCTCTTTTGTATTATTACAATTTAAAATGAGGAAAGCTATGTAGCCCTTTCAGGTTAATTTGTTGTTATATTTACCAGCTCATTTCACTGCATTATTAAAACATTTAGTACTGTGTGTCATTAGTATTCCAAAAATGTAATTAGCATATTTAATCAAAAACAATGAAGAACAAACACTTCTTCCTTTTTTTTTTTTTTTTTTTTTTTGCGGTAGGCGGGCCTCTCACTGTTGTGGCCTCTCCAGTTGCGGAGCACAGGCTCCGGACGCGGAGGCTCAGCGGCCATGGCTCACGGGCCCAGCCGCTCCGCAGCATGTGGGATCTTCCCGCACCGGGGCACGAACCCGTGTCCCCTGCACTGGCAGGTGGACTCTCAACCACTGCGCCACCAGGGAAGCCCCTCTTCCCTTTTTAAGTAATTTTTTTAAAGTAATTTCCCTTTTTAAGTACATTGTTTTTACTACTGTAAAAAACAAATGGGAAGCAAAACATACTTTGAAGTGTTGATTTCTGAGAAAGAAAGAAGGAAGGAAGGAAAGAAAAGAAAGAAAGAAAGAAAGAAAGGAAGGAAGGAAGGAAGGAAGGAAGGAAGAAAAAGAAAGAAAGAAAAGAAGGAAGGAAGGAAGAAAGGAGAGAAAGAAAGAAAGAAAGAAAGAAAGAAAGAAAGAAAGAAAGAAAGAAAGAAAGAAAGAAAGGGAGGGAGGGAGGGAGGGAGGGAGGAAGGAAGGGAGGAAGGAAGGAAGGGAGAGAAAGAGAAATGATTCTAAGGAGACTTGCCAACTCTAAGCTCCAGTGGTAGATTCATTGCCTCTTTTATCTCTTGGGAATTTTGATTTCTGTAAGTCAAGTGCAAAGAAATAAAATCTCATTACTGCTCCTCAAAATAATAACAAAGGACAGTTTATGAAAAGTTATGTAATTCCCTGACCAGAATTTGATTTCTCATCTGAAAATTTCTTTCTGTAAAAATAAGTTTAAATGCTAAATTATTAAATGAGGCCTTGAGATGTCAAAGCAACAAGAACAGAAAAAGGAGATTTGAAAATCAGGAGACACTGCATTTAGAGGAAGCTATGAGAGGTTACCTAGGCAGCTCCCAGCCAGCCAGCTTTGGTGTCTCTGTGTTGTTTTCCTTATTGGGATCTAATGAGACAACACACACGCCTCCAACCTCCATCTGCTTCCACCTGTGCCTACATTCATAGCATCATGGGCATTTGTATTCTATCCCTCCAGCTCTGACCCCTGGACTCTCTGGGCCAATTTAACACCAGTAACGTGTATTTTCTCCCTCATTAATACCATCAGATCCTGGATCTCTCTACTTTCTCCCCATTCTTCACTGCTCTTCCTTCTTGTCCTCAGACTCTTCTCTCAACAGCTTACCCGTCATGGCCTGCTTTTTACACCACCCTCTTTCCAAGGACTCCACATACACTGCACTGTTGCCCTATCATACCTTCTTGGCACATCTCCAAATCTTAATCAAACCAGCTCCCACCTTCTCAAAACCTACACTCGGGCAGAGTGGAGACTTGCGGAGGAAATGGCACAACGGTGCATTTTGCGTCACCATAAAGTCAGGTCACCTACATTAGGGTTAACTGTATTTTAAGGACTTTGTGTGTCTGGAGTCAGCATTTTGTCCACATTAGTGATTTAAAAATTTAACTCTCTTCTCAAACTTTCAATTCCTCTATTCCATCATTATGTCTTGACCTGGGTTTCCTCACAACGCAGAATCTGAGATGAAAGCTTACGTTCAAATTGTTCTTTGGGGAAGTTGATTCTAGGAAACAGGACTACGAAATAGGGAGCAAAAAATAAAAAGGGAGGGGCTTCCCTGGTGGCGCAGTGGTTGGGAGTCCGCCTGCCGATGCAGGGGACACGGGCTCGTGCCCCGGTCTGGGGAGATCCCACATGCCGCGGAGCGGCTGGGCCCGTGAGCCATGGCCGCTGAGCCTGCGCGTCCGGAGCCTGTGCTCCGCAACGGGAGAGGCCACAACAGTGAGAGGCCCGCGTACCGCAAAAAAAATAAAATAAAATAAAAAGGGAGGGAGCCAATAGAAGGATGACTTGTCAAGTTAAATAGTTGTAAAGCTAATTAAGCACTTGCTATAAAGCTACAACAAAAAATAATGATTAATTAGGGCTCATAAACAAGATTCTACTAAAATACGATGTAACAGTGGAAGTTATTGGAAGTGACACAAGTTAAACGGCATTTGTTTTCTGAGAAAAATTCAGAGATTATTATGTTTTAGATGCTATACATAATTATGTATATTAAATATTTAAAGTTGACCCTGAAAATAATAATAAATAAAAAATATTTAGAGATTTTTGAAGTCAGTAAAGAGGAAAATGGAGAGTAAGGAAAATTATAAATTCAATACAGCAAGTCCCCTAAATAAGAACCTTCAAGTTGTGAACTTTCAAAGATGTGAATGTGCACTCACATGTCCAATCACATAAGCTAGTTCAAGGGTCTGGTGTACATTGTCACACGTGTGCATCCTCTACAAGTGGTTGTGTTTCGCGTATTTTACTGGACGGTGCTGTATAGAGTACGGTAGTACAGTATCTTTATTTCAAGCCCAGGATGTCCAGAAGCAAGCGTAAAAGCAGTGGTGATAGAGCTGGTACACGAAGTTTGCAGTAGGGTTCAGAATGCAATCCAGTGCTACTGTGTCATCTATGATGAGAAGAAAAGAGCTACTACCCAGACGTCACTGAATCGTTTTTTCAAGAGTGTAGATAGAATTGAATCCATCAAGGAACCAGAACCTGTGCCACCAACGTCAGGCGTGAGTGACATGGCAGCTTGCCCTCCGTCTCTTATTGCTGACGATCCTGCAGCTCTGCCATCTCCCACCTCCTCTCCCTCCTCCAGTCAGTAACCCTTCTTGCCTGTTCACTCGATGCCAGCCCCTGGATGCCAGCTGTTGTCCTGTACTACTGTACTTTTCAAGGGACTATACTGTAAGATTAAAAATGTTTTCTTTATTTTTTTTCGTGTTTTTTATGTATTATTTGTGTGAAAAGTATTATAAACCTATTACATTACAGTACTATATAGCCAATTGTGTTAGCTGGGTACCTAGGCTAACTTTGTTAAACTTACAAACAAATTGGACTTACGAATGTGCTCTCGAAACGGAACTCGTTCGTATGTAGGGGACTTACTGTACAAGATAATAAAAGAGGGAAAACCATAAAAATAATAAAATACATAATATAAAATATGGTAGAAAATTTTCAAACATGTAATTGATTATAATAATGTCATTGGGATTTGGAGGGGCTCAGTTAGAAAGCCCTTTTTTTTTCTGAAACCAGAGGACTGGAAAGACATATCCCCTCTAGCATGTTTAAATGGGTTAAAGTCTCTGTTAAAATATAGAAATTTGTTGGAGAAAGGGAACCCTGTTGCACTGTTGGTGGGAATGTAAATTGATACAGCCACTATGGAGAACAATATGGAGGCTCCTTCAAAAACTAAAAATAGAATTACCATACGACCCAGCAACCCCATTACTAGACATATACCCTGGGAAAACCATAATTCAAAGAGTCATGTACCACAATGTTCATTGCAGCTCTATTTACAATAGCCAGGACACAGAAGCAACCTAAGTGTCCATCGACAGATGAATGGATAAAGAAGATGTGATATGTATATGTATAGCTGATTCACTTTGTTATAAAGCAGAAGCTGACACACTATTGTAAAGCAATTATACCTCAATAAAGATGTTGAAAAAAAAAAAAAGAAAAATAAGACAAAAAAAAAAAAAAAGAAGATGTGGCACATATATACAGTGGAATATTACTCAGCCATAAAAAGAAACGAAATTGAGTTATTTGTAGTGAGGTGGATGGACCTAGGGTCTGTCATACAGAGTGAGGTATGTCAGAAAGAGAAAAACAAATACTGTATGCTAACACATATATATGGAATCTAAAAAAAACAGGTTCTGATGAACCTAGGGGCAGGACAGGAATAAAGACTCAAATGTAGAGAATGGAGTTGAGGACACAGGGAGGGGAAGGGTAAGCTGGGACGAAGTGAGAGAGTGGCACTGACATATATACACTGCCAAATGTAAAATAGATAGCTAGTGGTAAGCAGCCGCATGGCACAGGGAGATCGGCTCAGTGTTTTATGACCACCTAGAGGGGTGGGTTAGGGAGGCTCGGAGGGAGACGCAAGACGGAGGAGATATGGGGACATATGTAAATGTATAGCTGATTCACTTTGTTATACAGCAGAAACTAACACAACATTGTAAAGCAATTATACTCCAATAAAGATGTTTAAAAAAATAAAACAGAGAAATTTGTAGAAATATAGAAATCTAGCTAATTTTTAAGAGACCCAGCTAAAACATAATAGCATAGTAAGATTAAAAATGAAATGGTGGGCTTCCCTGGTGGCACAGTGGTTGAGAGTCCACCTGCCGATGCAGGGGACACGGGTTCGTGCCCCGGTCCGGGAAGATCCCACATGCTGCGGAGCGGCTGGGCCCGTGAACCATGGCCGCTGAGCCTGCGCGTCTGGAGCCTGTGCTCTGCAACGGGAGAGGCCACAGCAGTCAGAGGCCTGCGTACCGCAAAAAAAAAAAAAAAAAAAAAAAGGTACCATAAAGGACTGCAAGAAAGGATGAATAGGTGGCAGTGAAAAATACTGTGTGTGATACCATAATGGTGGAAACATGTCATTATATATTTATCCAAACCCATAGGATGTACAGCACCAAAGTGAACGGTAATGTAAATGATGGACTTCGGGTGATTAGGATGTGTCAACGTAGGTTCATCAGTTGTAACAAATGTACAGTCTGGTGGAAGATGTTGATTATAAGGAAGGCGAGGCATGTGTGGGGGCAGGGGGTATACAGGAAATCTCTGTACCTTCCCCTCAGTTTTTCTGTGAACCTAAAACTTCTTTAAAAAAACAGACTTAGTAAAATAAAAAAAAAAAAGGTGCCATAAAGAAACTGAGAAGACAAAGCACAGAATGTAGATAATGTAACACCTATAACCAAAAAGTTCTGATATCTGTGATGCATAAGGAACTTCTACCAAGCAATAAAGAAAAAATAAACAACCCCATACAAACATGGGCAAAGGACTTGGATAGGTATTTCACAGAAGAGGAAATCCAAATAGACAATAAAATATATAAAGGTAACAAATTTTATTAGTAATTTTGGAAATGCAAATGCAAATCATAATTAGATTTCTGTTCACATACATCAGACTGACGGAAGGTAAGAAGTCAACAATACCACGTTGTGTGAAGCAATGAAGTGTACTGCACTCTGTTGGTGGGAGTGTAACTAGTACAAGTACTTTGAAAAACATTTTCTGCACCACCTAATCTAGTTGAAGGTATGCATTTCCTAACATGCAACAGTGTGCTCTAGGTCTGCCAATGTTTGCAAGACTGTGTATAGCCAAATTATTAGTAATTGGCAAACAGTTGATATAATCCAAATATTCATCAGTAGTAATGGATAAATTACTAAATGGATAAATTGGGATATATGCATATGATGGAATGCTATACCTCAATGAAAATTTACAAATTACAGCTATACACGTTAACCAAGATGATTTTTTTAAATAATGTTGAGTAAAAGTAGTTAGATACAATAGTATACATAAAGCACATTCCATTTATTAAAGTTCAAAAACACAGAAATCTTCACTCTATATGCTTTATCAATATATTTGTAAGTTATAAAACCATAAAGAAAATCAAGGAAATAATTTTCATAATAATCACAATGGTGGTTGCCTCTAGAGGAAAAAGCTTGTGGTTAAGAAGGCATAATGGGAGCTCTGGGGACCTGGAAGTATTTTGTTTTCTTAAGACTTGGTGATGTTACATGGCTTTTTAATAGCTTCATCTTTATGTTGTACAAACTTTATGTACTTATGTGTGACTATAAGAAATGAAGTGATTATTGTGGAAAATTTGTACCAATACATTAGGAAACAGACAAAATGGATACTTTTGTAGCAACATTAGAATTTTCAAAATTGACATAAGGATATATAGAAACTCTGAATGATCTATAATCATTAAGTAAATTAACTTAAATATTAAAAATCTACCCCCAACACATCATCATCTGGCCCAGGTTGTTTTGCAGGTGACTTTGAATTTTACCAAAAACTTCAAGGAAAATCTCATTCACTGTCTCAGATAGCATAAATGTTGAATCTCAGATAACAACTCAGACAGGAATTCTCATAACACAAGAATATTAAACTGATACCAAAAGTAGGACAAGAATTACACAATAAAGGAGAATTTTGGACTTCACTTGCTTATAAATACAGATTTTAGGGACTTCCCTGGTGGCGCAGTGGTTAAGAATCCACCTGCCAATGCAGGGGACATGGGTTTGAGCCCTGGTCCCAGAAGATCTCACATGCCACAAGCCACTAAGCCCGTGGGCTACAACTACTGAGCCTGTGCTCTAGAGCCCGTGAGCCACAACAACTGAGCCCACGAGCCACAACTACTGAAGCCTGCGCACCTAGAGCCCGTGCTCTGCAGCAAGAGAAGCCACTGCAATGAGAAACTCACGCACCGCAATGAAAAGTGGCCCCCGCTCGCTGCAACTAGAGAAAGCCTGCAAGCAGCAACGAAGACCCAACGCAGCCAAAAAAATATATATATATAAATTTAAAAAAAGAATATCACTAAAATAAATAAATAAATAAGTAAATACAGATTTTTAAATACAAAAAATAAATTAGCAGAAGAAAGTAAAAGAATATAAAGAACTCTTTCCTAAAAGCTCATTATGATCTAATAAGGGTTTAATTCCACACTTGTAAAGATGATTTAATACTAAAAACAATCTATTAAGGTAGTTTGCTAAATTAACAGATTTGAGGAGAAAAACTCTATGATCATCTTCCTACAGTCAGAAAAAAAATAATAACATCCAACACACATTTTAATCAAAACTCTTAGCAAACTGTGAAGATACATTTCTCAACCTAACTACCAAAAAATTCTACAGCAATCGTTACACTTAAGAGTAAGACACATTGGAAGCAGTAGATCCTTCTAGATTAGAAAATTAAAAACAGTAAATGAGGCCCATCTATCACCACTTTTATTAAGCAACAAAGACCCTAACCAGTGCAGAGCCACTACGAAAACTAATAGGAGATTCCAGAAGGTTACAAGAATCAAATTTTTATCCCCCCAAATTAACATTCCCATATTCCTGCAACAAGTACTTATAAATAAGATACAATAAGATTTATTTTACAATAGCCAAAATCTATAAATTAACTAATCTAAATATAAGATATGTGAGACATTTACGGAGAAAATGTAAAACTATACTGAAGAATTTCGACCTAAATAAGAGGACAGGTAGAAAGTTCATAGAACTAAAGACTCAGTACCAGAAAGATAATCATTTCTCAGTTAATCAAAAAACTGAGTTAATAAAAAAACAATTCAATTTCAATAAAAATCCCAAGAGTGGTTTTCCCTGGAAACTTGCTGTCCATTAAAATTTTTAACTAGTATGTCAAGGGTCAAGGGCCAAGAAAATTTTAGAAAAGCGTTTAGGGACATCTACAAGATATCAGGGCTTATTTTTTGTACAGAAATGGAAAAATAGATTAATAGAATACGATAGAAAGTCCCTAAGAATATCCATATATGACTACTATTTGCTGCATAATGTATGACAGTGAAAAGCATTAAGTTTGAGGGAAATGATGGATTTTTAAAATAAATGGTACTAAACCTAATGATTATTCTCATAGAAAAAAAATTTTGATCCCTACATTATGTCTTATGTACACCCAAATTCCAGATGTGAAGAACAAACCCAAGGCCTTGGAGATTTCCTTCTATTTTCATCCTTTAGATATTCAAGAAAACACAAAAAAATCCCAGACCATAAATTTATCTACATATAAAGTGAAAAGATTTCTCACAGACTAGAAAACATCTGCACCATTTAACTGATAAATGATGACCATTAAACACTGATAGAAAAACTTGCAAAATTCACAAGAAAATTACTGAAACCTAAGAGAAAAGCAGACGAAGATTATGAACAGACAATTCACAAGAGGACCCTTGCCCAGGTGCCCATGTCAAAAATTTCATAGTCATTCTTGATTCCTCACATTCCACATTGACTCCTTCAGCAAATCCTATTAGTTCGGCCTCTGAAATATAATAAAAATTGGACTAGTTCTCACAACTTGACTTTCTTCGCTACCACGGAGTCTGGAATCTGGTCCACAGACATCTCCCTCCAGGACTCAGGAAATTCTTACCCAGCATTCCTCTTTCCACCTATCCCCAGAGCACTGTAAAAATCTACATGTGGTATAGTACGGGTCTCTGTTTAAAATGCTCCAACTTTTCTAGTCACTCTTGGGGGAAAAACATTTCCCACCAAAACAAAGAATCTACAGGAGCTGGCCTCTGGCTTCCTCTCCAAAATCACTTCCTACACTTCTCCTCAGACACAAAAAGCTCTTTGGGGCCCTAGACTCTGAAATACTCTTCCCAAGACTTTGGCTTCACTCATTCTTTCTCAGAGAAGACATCCCAGTGACAGGAAACTCTCCAAGGACGCCCTCAGCCCCATCACCTCTATCTGCACCATGACTACACTTTAAATGCAACATGACTACACTTTAAATGCTTACACTGCCTGGAATCTGATAATAACAGATAAAGAGGGAAGGATAAAAACCGTCTCCCAGTAGAATGTGAGCTCCAGGAGGACAGAGCCCTGTTTCCACTGCTGACTCCCCCACCTCCAGCACAGAGGACAGGGCTGGGCATTTAAGGAGTGGACACTGTTGGTGCAATGAGAAAAACTGCTCAACCTCATAGTAATCAAGGAAATGCCAATGGAGGAAGCAAGGAGATAGTGAGCCACACCCATGAGATGGCAACGTTAAAGCTTCGCTTCAGGTGATGGGGTTTGTGCAGATGTGGAGAGGTGGGAGCCCTGAGGTCAGTGGTTGGTCATGTGTCCTGGCTTGACTTGGACCACCCGGCTTTACACATCTTATCTGGCGTAATCATCCAGAGACAACTCTCACTACCCAGAGGGTCCTGGTGTGGACAATAAGTCATATGGCGTCCCTCTGTCTAAGAACTGGTGCAAATGGAAGTCTTATCAATCATACGATGGTGTGGTTTGGCAACATCCACATTTGATGAAGAAGAGCTTAATTTCCAATCCAGCAGTTCTACTCCTACGTATGTATCCTAGAGAATTCCTCGCACCTGTGCATAAGGATATTTTTACAAGCACGCTAATTTCATCAATGTTTCCAAGAAATAAAAACTGAAACCAATTTCCAAACTCTCTATAGAGAGATAGATACATTAATTATCGTGTAGTTATGTAGTAGAATAATATGCCAGTTAAAGTGAACTAAAGCTACATGTATAAATCTTGAAATCATACTAAGTGAAAAGCCAAGTTGTAAAAGAATCTTCGGGGTATCTTGTCATTTATGCAGACTTCAAAAACAAACATATTTATTGTCAATGGATATACATGAATATGTATATAAATCTGACTAGGATGAATGGATACCCAGCTATTTCAAGGGTATAATTACCCTTACGATGAACAAGGGCAGTAGTGATGATAATGATGGCTTTAACTATATATAGAAAGGTTTATTTTATGAAAAAATAAGATTGGAAGTGAATATGGCAAAAAGCTTGCATTTATTAACATCTGGGTGGCACTTTCACGGGCATGCATTATATTATTCTCAGCACTACGCTATATGTTTGAAGTACTTCATGATTAGAATTGCAAAAACAGTTAAAAAGATAAGAGCAGATATGAATAATTCAGAAAACAAAAAGATGTAACTGATAAGTCAAAGGGCTGGTGTGATAAACATTTTTTAAAACCTCATAAAATAGACAAAATCCTGAGTAGTATTATAAGAAAAGAAAGGGCAAACGTATAAACAAATAGGCACCGTGGCAATTTCAATAAATTATAAAAGGTTGTGCATAGATTCATCCTAAAATATTTGATAATCTCAATGAAATAATGTATTTTAGGAAAAATATGAATTAACAAAAACTGAAGAGTCCAATAATAATGACAGAAATTGAAAAAAAATTTTTATCTCACGTACAGCCTGTACATTGTTGTTAAAATGCTTCTTGCCAGCTGATAGGATCTCCAGCTTGACACCACGGCCCCCATGCCTCTTCACATCCCAAAGCCCTGGCGCCTTCCCAGGGATCCCTGGGGACTCCCATAATCCAGCAATTAAGGCCTCCAGGAACAGCGTAACTCTCACAGCTCCCCAGCCTGTTCCAGCTCAGACAGGTTCTGGGTCTGAATGGTCTGGGTCTGTTCTATGAACATGGATGTCACCCCTGCCCATGTTCCATCAAATACTGCAGAACTTAGGAGAAATGAACAACTTCTAGATTCATTTTATAAGACTAGACTCTAATATCCAAATCCAAAAAGATCACACACAAACACAGAAGTAAAAGTATTGACCACTTTTACTTTTGATCATAGGTATAAAAATCCTAAATAAAAATGTATACTAGTAGAATAATAGTAATAACTTAATACATACTTTCTAATACTATACTAGTAGAATAATACTAATATTCTCCTAGCAAAGAATAATTTACCACTGTTATAGAATTTATTAGCATAATTTATCGTATCAACAGATCAAGGAAAACAAAAAAATCATGATTATTTTAGTTAGATATCTAAGAAATATCAGGAAAAAAATCAGCATCTAATCCCAATATCAAGGCAGACTAGTAGGATTAAATTCATAATTCCTTGGTGTTTAATAACATCTTAGCTCTGTAATTGATCAAGTATGTAGTGATCAAGTATGAAAGATTTGAGGCATTTCTATTAAAATTAAGAACAGATTAAGGATGTGCATTTTCTCCACTTAAGTTAAACACTTTCAGAAAATTCTAGTCATGGCTATGGACCAAAGTGTAAGAGTTGACCTAAGAAACATAATCTCTTGAAAGGAGACAAAATGACCATTATGGGCATGTACCACGGTCCTTTGCTAAGAGTTTACTCACCAGCAAAATAGAAATAATCTACTGGGAAAATAACTGGAACAAATAAGGATGTTCAATAAGGGGGTTGATTATAAAACAAACATTTAAAAATAATGGCTTCAACAGACTTACACTCATAGAGAACAAACTAGTGATTACCAGTGGGGAGAGGGAGGGGAGAAGTGCAATACAGGGGTAGGGGGTAAGAGGTACAAATTATTAGGTATAAAATAAACTACAAGGATATGTTGTTCAATACAGGGAATATAGCCAATATTTTATAATAACTATAAATGGAGTATAACCTGTAAAAAAAAAGAATATGGAAAAGGTCCTATTAAAATGCATTTAACTTATGCCCATTAAAAAAGAAATCAAATCAATGGCTTCAGTTACAAAACTAAGTGGTAAGATTTTCTTCTTTATTTTATTTTATTTTATTTTTAGCAAGGAGAATGCATACGTTGTAAAATTTTTAAATAATTCAAATGCACTTTCTCATGCATCTGTAATAATCAGTAGAAAATAAAATAATAAAAAGAATCTATTTACAATTAAAAATAAATCTAGTACCATAAAATAAAGTTAATAAGAAAGGTGCAAGCCCGTGTTTAAAAGCTGTGAACCCGCTAGTGTAAATGAAGTCATGAGCAGGTAGAGAGTTAGGATGAAAGTCTCACATGAAAGGACTTACTACTGTAAGGATATCAGTTCTCCTTGTTTGATTTTTTATTTTTTCTAGGTCCACCATCTCTTTTAAAAAAGAGTTTTGTTGAGGTACAATTGATATACATACAATAAACTGCATATATTTAAAGATGGTAAGTTTTCACATATGTGAAAAATTTTCACATCACAATCAAGGTAATGCACATATTCACTACCCCCCAAAATTTCCCGGTGTCCATTTGCAATCTGTCTCTCTCCCCACAGCACCGCACCCCCAAGGAAACCACTGTCTGCTTTCTTTCACTCTATATTCGTTGGTATTTCCTGAAGTTTACATAAATAGAATCATATAGCATATACTCTTCTCTCTCTCTCTTTTTTTTTTTTTGGTCTGCCTTATTTCATGCAGGGTAATTACTTTGAGATTTATCCATGTGTAGCTGTATCAGTGTTTATTCCTTTTAATTATTGAATAATATTCTTTTCTAGGAAAGTTATTCTGGGGGAGTGGGGAGCTACACAAAATTATTCTAAAATTCACCGGGTAGCGTAGACACAGAAGAATCATATAACATTTTTAAAGGGAAGAAACATTAATGGAGAGCATTAAAACCTATTATTGAGATGTAATAATTAACAATGTGGTACAGGGCTAGAAGCAACAGATGCATCGATGGTTTAGACTAAAAACTAGATACAGAGGCAAATATAGAATTTGAAAAGGACAAAGGGATTTTTTAAATCAACAGGTAGAGAATAGTTTATTTAATAAATGCTGTTATGAAAACTACTTAACTAAGATTAACGTACATACATATATATATATAAAATCATCAACAGAAAAACTATAAAAGCAGGAAATATTTTCATAATATCAAGGCATCTGAAGACATTATAAATATTTAGCTACTGGCAGAAAACAGACAGTAATATAATAAGTATAACTACATAACAATAAAAAACTAAAAACTCTTTGACTCTATGGAAAGGCCAAAGGCAGATGACCAAGAAGGACTAACATAATTCCTATATAAAGAGCTCCTTGAAATTGTTTACAGCATACAAGTTTCCAAGTTGAAAAATGATCCTCATATATATACAAAGATAAGTACACAGTAGAAGAAATGCAAACGTACAAATAAGAAGGTGAAAAGATGTTCAAATTCACTGTTGATGAAACAATTTTTTGAGCCAGGATAAGGCTTTTGGATTTCATTGCGAAAGGGATGCAGAGCTATCATGGGATTTAGCAGGGGAGGGAGGCTTCCGGGGAGAGTGGGATATCGCAGGGACCGGTGTGGCAAAAGTGGAAATGAGAAACTGGCTGGGGGGGTCTTGATACAATCCTGTCCAGACAAAGGGGGTGGGGGGAGGAGGCTGAGCCGGGGCGTTGGCAGCTCAAATGGGTAATAACAGATGGATTCAGAACGTATTTGGAGGACGAGTCACAGGACTTTGTTATGACTGGCCTTGGTGTAGCAGAAGGTGGTCATCACCCTTACCATGGCCTCAGTCTGCCCAACAAAGAAGGCTCTGATAGTCTCCAGACTCTGCCCAGCCTGGGCCCAGTGACCTCGTCCTCTGTGGAGGGGGTCTGCCCCTCACTCAACAGCTGCAGTGAATGGCGAGGACTGGAATGTGAGCTGTGAATACCACCAGCTGGGGTTCTACTGGAGGAAATATTCTTAAAATGCTCAGATCTAAAGTGGAGGAATCTGAGGGACATTTGACTAGTCTTTTTTTTTTTTTTTTTAATTTTTGGCTGCGGTCTTCGTTGCTATGCGCGGGCTTTTCTCTGGTTGCGGCGAGCGGGGGCTACTCTTTGTTGTGGTGCACGGGCATCTCATTGCGGTGGCTTCTCTTGTTGTGGAACACGGGCTCTAGGCACATGGGCTTCAGTAGTTGTGGTGCGCAGGCTCAGTCGTTGTGGCGCACGGGCCTAGCTGCTCCGCGGCATGTGGGATCTTCCCGGACCAGGGATCGAACCCCTGTCCCCTGCAGGTGGATTCTCAACCACTGTGCCACCAGGGAATCCCAACTATTCTTATTTCATAATAAAGTTCGGAAATGTCAGACATTTTAACGTTTATTTATTTATTTTCCTCAATAGGAAGCGCTTCCTGACACTCACCAGGTGCCAGGAACTGCTCGATACTATAAAAAAAATATGCATACAGCAAAGGCCCCTGCCTTCCAAAACCTTCCAGATAAGACAGATGTGCCATGGAGCTCTGTGAAAACTTGTGCCAAGGAGGAAGTACCCAACTGCTTGGGGGCATGGCATGTGCAGACTTCAGAAGTTTTGAGAAGTTACCCAACCCGTACAGTGGACCCTGTGCTGAGCCCCTCACAGATGGTCTCATTTCATCCTCACAACCAGTGGGTAGACATACCATCATCACCGTGATTCCCATGAGATGAAGTCTTAGGAATGGCCAAGTCACTTACAGTGAGTTTTCGAGCTGAAAGTCACACCCAGGCTTTCCCCGGAGCCTGTCCTCTTAGCCACAAATCTACACGTGGATCTTCTCTTGAAAAGGCCAAGAGTTCTCGAGACGGACCAGAGGGTGGATGTTCCAGACTGAAGGGTGACGACGGAGGACCAAGGTGAGAACAGCAGTAGACAACTGGGGACTGTATGAGTGCAGTGTGTGGGGAGCGGGTAGGCGGCTGACGGGCAAGGAGAGGGTTAGTGAGGACGGCCTTGGGGCAACATTGCGGGGTATGGCCTCCTGCACAAAGTTCTGGCAATGCTGATGGTGTGAGATGGGGTAGTGACCCGCGGGAGGAGTGCTGTTGGGACATGGCTGGGCTGGGCTGGGCTTGGTGTGAAGGACGAGTTCAGACTGGAGGAGAGAGAGGATGCTAGGGCAGCTGGGGGTGGATTGGGGGCAGGAACCCAGGGACTTGGCAGCCCATCCTCGGAATCCTGCTCCCCTGTGATGTCCTGGACTCAAACACAGAGAGGAGGGACAAAAGACATCATGGGACACGGCTTTCACCCATGAGATGGGGCAGGGAGAGAGGGAAGGAGCGAGGGAGGGGAGGAAACTTCCAGAATGTGGCAAACATTTGCTCAATCCTCTATGGGGGAAAAAAAGTCAAACCAGTTGAGCATATAATATCGACGAGCGTCTCTTGGGCAAAAGTCACACCTAAGCCCATATGTTTTAACAAATTAAGAGGTAAATAATTTGCTGAAGGTAGCGTGAGCCACATGTGAGCACATCCATCAATGAGAAATTTTGGTCCCTCAACTACGGACGTCCATGGGAATATCCTACTTTATACTCCCTGGAAAAGAGCTCTCTGGCTTGATTTCTCAGGGCGAGTGCTGGCTGCATTGTACTGAACCTCCAGACCCTCTGCAAGGATGGAAGCATGGCTGTGCTCCTGTGTTGGCTTAAAATCCACCAGCAACCTCCAGGGGCTGATAAGACAGAGCTTTTTCACTAGGAAAAATTCACCCTGGACTGTCTTATGCATAAAAAGAGACATGCAAAGGTTACATCCTGAGTTTGAAGGGCCCGTTCATATTCCTGCCAAGAAAACATTAATTTATGTAAAGAAGCCTGGCTCAGCCCCCAAATGGTTAAATTTCCCGCAGTCCTGCGTTTCCTGTTCGTTAGTTGTGAATCTACCTCCATGTACAGAGGCCATCAAATCTGGTCACCAGAGACCTCCACGTCGACTTACATAGGGGTCCAGGGATTGCTCCTGTTCTTATGGAAAATATCTCCGAAATCCCCGAGCTGAGCATTTTGATCTCCTCTGCGGTGAGAGCGCGGCTGAGAAGGGCTGAAGAGTGCAGAGAACACTTTCCTCGCATAATTTCATTTGTCAGGAGAATCTTGCGGCTGACATTGGAAGAGTGATTTAATTGATTTTAATCATACACCTGAGAGTGGGAAATTGAGCCCTCTGTCCTGAAAAATAATTCTCGGCTTCCACCGGAATATCTAATTTGCAGCTAATAGTTTTTTCTTGAAGTTTTGTTGTGAAGTTTGGAAAACACAGATCAAGGGTGAATATCAGATGGTGATTGCAGCCCACGAGGCCAAGAGCACCCAGGTGCACCCGGCAACTTGATGTGTGTGTTTCCTTGGCGTTGGGACACGTGGCTGCCAGCTGTGGGCACCGTGGCCGCTCTGAGCACCTTTGTCCTGTAAGGGAGCTGAGAGCACTGGGTGGGCAAGTGCTGCCCATGGCCTCCGACCCTTCATTAGAGGCACAATCTAGGACCCCAAGGCTCTGGGGGACCATAGGCTGTCATGGTCTCTATCGAAATCTGCGAGGGGACACGTATTACCGAGTTTTCTTTCAAGGAGGCTTTCATCCGCAATGGATCAACATGAAAAATAAATGAGGGGTGCTTTCATCTTCTTAAATTTAATCCACTACAAGGAAATGTTATTGCACAAAAAGAGCTTCTGGGTTGGAATGAGCATATCTACATGAGAGAAAATCAGGTTAGCTTTGCATGGCAAAGGGCCAGAGCATTTTATATCTGCTTCCCAAGAAAACCTCCGTGACCTTGCGGTACTATTATTAGCTATTATTCAGATGGGACCATGGTCAGCAAAACTGTGTGCACCCCCCAAATGCATGAACATGGACACAGCCCTGTGGTGCAGCAGCAAGTGGAGGTGGGTCACGTTGGTGTGAATCCTCCCGGGAAAAACCTAAGGGGCCCCCGGAAGTAGGTGCTCAGGAAATACCCACTGGATGTTCGATCTAGAGCCTTCTGTCCTACTTCTCAGCTTTAGTGGAATACTTGGTTTCCATAAAACCTGAAGACACAGGCTCATGTCCCAGGGAACAGGAGGCCATCAGGGCTCATGTACTCATGAACACAAGACAGAGTCCGTGATGGCCGTACACACCTCGTCCACCAAACAGAATGTCACCGTATTAACTGAAAATAAAAGTATAGATTTTATCCTATGTCTCTAGTTCATCAACATGACATTCCTTGTAAAAGCAAAAGCCAGAAAGGCATTAAAGTGGACATGTTGGTTACTGGTAACCAGAAGCCTGAGATACAACATCTTTTGTCATATATAATTTGTAAAATTACATGCAGGGAGCAGTGAGTAAGCCCCATCGTTCACTTTACATCTGAGGAAGTTTCTCAAGCCCTCTCGGGCCCTCTTGCCTGGTTCAGTGGGTCCAGCAGCCTGGGTCATGGCTTTGGGCAATTTGACCTTGAACACGTTCTCTTTTCATGCTTTATTTCTCTCATTTTTAAAATGGGTCTGGCACACACCCTACCTATTGCCTTGGGATGTCCTACATGAATAATGTCATAGATGTGAACCTGGAGTCTCTTGAAAATAATGGGAAATTAAATACTTAGCTTTCTTAAGAGATGATGGACATGATCATACCTTTAGGCTTTTAGTGTCCAGGAGCCTGCTGTCGCCAGGTCGACAAATCAGTGTCCTGTGATAATATTCACAAGGTGCCACAGTCATTGGAAGTGGAGTAGGGCGTGTAGGGAGAATGCTTGGGTTTGAATTTAAAAGTGATCATGGACTGATTCTGTGATGAAGGGAACTGTCTTGGTCCCTCTGAGCCTTAGTTTTCCCATCTGTCAAACGGGAGATGCCTCATCACATCACCCTCTAGCAGCGTAGGAGGGAGGGAGAGTTGAAGCCTCTCAGAGTGCTGGCCAAACGTGGACTCTCACCCCGTCAGATCGGACACCTGAGATCTCCCCGGGCAGCCGGCACTCCCCACAGAGGCTTTATCCAGAATCTCAGGACGTGCGGCCATGCAGATAGCACAGTGGATGAGGGCGGGGCCTCATCTGACTAAGATGTCCGCCCATGGCCGCCATTGTGCCCTTGACCCCAGCCCCTGCTGGCTGAGGATGCCAGAGCAACGGAGATGACCAGGCAAATGTAAATCCCCCAGAGCAAATCTGGTGCTTCCTGCAGGACAGGCTCTGCTGGGAGCAGGAGGCACAGCCTGGAAAACTGACTCCACCTGGAAATTGACAAGACTGGTCCACAAAACAATAAACAACCAGCCGGTGGCTGAGCCCATCGTTGTAACACCGTGGGAAGTTAGAACTTGGTTTTCGAGCTGTGCCGCTGAGATGCTTTCCTTCTTAGGCCCAAAATAGACAAAGCACTGAGTGCTGAAAAATGATGCCCTTTAGAACATTCTCAGTTTTCCAAGAGTATCAGTAGCAGAAGCCCTTGCATCTGGGCAAAGCTTTAGGGTTTACAGAGTCCTTTTATAAACGTCACCACATTTAACTTCCACAAGGATCTTCAAACTCAATATTTAATATGTTAACACAGGCATGTTGGGTCTCAGTAAATTTAAATTCAGAAGCAGAATTGGGTAAATTAAAAATGTGGGAGAAGTCAATCTGCTTCTTAAACATATGTATATTTTCTGCGATATATACTTTATAATTATTTTTAATTTTTTCACATCACTGCTCAGTGCATGTGCTCGCACACACACACACAAACCCCTGATTAAAAAGTTTCACAAAACGCTCCTTATCTCTAGTATGAGCCAAGATCTTTAATATTTTCTATTTTAGTCAATTTAATCTCTTTTTTTTTAAAAAAAAAAAAGCACTGATTGCAGCTCTCTAAGTTGATTTCATGACAACATAAGTGGGTCATAGCCAGCAGGACAAGATTTCGAGTCTCTGGAACTATAACATTTTCGAAACTCTGACCCAAATATCAATATATTTTCTTTTGAAATTATTATAAGAGCAGGAGAGAAAGTAGCTGTGAAGGGCAAGGACCTCTTATTTTTTTTTATCAACTCTTTCTACCTTCAGCCCCTGAAATGAGTGGAACAACTTGGTAGGTGGCGTGGTCACCCGGCTGCCAGGTTAGCAAGGCAGCTTGTGAGTTGGTTACAGACAACATCCCCTCTGCCTCTAAATACCACTCTGGTCACCATGATATGTTCACACTAGTTCATGTCACTCATCGGTGACATGAGTCATTTAAAACATTTTAAATTATGTTATTAATTGAAATAAGAACAATTTTAAGCTGAATAATTCTTGACAAAAATCCTTCTCCCCAGCAAGAAGTAAAGAAATATCTGTTCTACTGACGCTTTGTTCATCGATAACCTGTTTTTGTGGTTATAGCATATAAACTTTTCTTGGTAATTGCCATGTAGTGAACAAACTGGGGGCCGTTGACACCTGGTAAGTAATGGGGTCTCAGTGCATATGCTGACGTCCTGTATCATCACAGGCCCATCCCAGTGAGCAGCACCTGGACCAGGTGGCCATTTAGCGCGTCTGCCCCGTGGTCTCCCCTCCTCTCCTCCTCCTTCTCTCTTTTTCTTTCTTTCTTCCTTTTTTCTTTCTTTCTTTCTTCCTTTTTTCTTTCTTTCTTTCTCTTTCTTTCTATCTCTCTCTTCTTTCTTTCTTTTTTTCTCTCTCTCTTTCTTTCTTTCTTTCTCTCTCTTTCTCTCTTTCTTTCTCTCTTTCTTTCTTTCTCTCTCTCTTTCTCTCTCTCTCTTTCTTTCTTTCTTTCTTTCTTTCTTTCTTTCTTTCTTTCTTTCTTTCTTTCTTTCTTTTTTTCTTTCTTTCTTTCTTTCATTCCTGCTTTAAATATTACAGATTCACAGGTGATTACAAAATGGATAGAAAGTTCTCAGGTACCCTTCACCTCATTCCCTCAAATGGCTACACATTATATAACTATAGTATAATACAACATTAAAATCAGAAAATGGACATGGGTATGATCCATAGAGCTTTCTTAGGTACCATCACTTTTACATGCACTCTTTTCTCTGTGTGTGTGTATGTGTGTAGTGTTCTAAGCCACTGTATCCATGCGTAGATTGTGTAACCAGCCATCACGGCCGTTAGGATGCCAGACTGTTCTAGGCTCCCTTGGCTCACCGTCTATAACCACACACTCTGGACTGTCTCTAACCCCTGGAAAGCCTTACTCTTTTCTCCATCTCTACAATTTTGTTATTTCAAGAGTATGATACAAAGGGAATCCTATGCAACCTCCTATGTAACCCAAAGTGGGCTTCCTTCACCCAGCAGATCCCCTTGAGATCCACCCACCTCATTGTGTTTTATTTCTGAGCAGTATTCTGTATACATACTTTGACCATTCACCTATTGAAGGACAACGGGGTCGTTTCTAGTTTTGTGCTATTACAAATGAATCTGCTACACGTACTTGTGTGCAGCTCTTCATTTCTCTGGCCAGGAGTCCAATGGCTGAATTGAATGGTAACTGCGTGTTTACTTCTTAAGAAATGGCCAGACTGATTTCCAGAATGGCCGTGTGCCATTTTCAAGTCCCACCTGCAACGTATGAGCGATTCGTTTGTTCATAGTCTGTGCCAGCATTTGCTGTCATCACTGTGATTTCATTTTGACATTCGGATAGGTGTGTCGTGATGCCCCATTGCAGTTTTAATTTGCTTTTCCCTAATAGCTAATGATGTTAAATCTGGATGTTCCTTTTTAACTTCATCACATGATTGACCTTGTTTATACATGGAGATAAACTCAGTCACTCTTCCTCCCTCTCCCCGCAAGAACCTTGATTCCATGTTGGATCTTCTGGTTATGGGATGAGTAAAGCAGAACATTCCTAACTTCTCCTTAGGGATAGAGAAACAAGTCCCTCTCTGAGCCAGGCTCTCAGGTAAGCCCAGAGAGAGGAAAGAGGAAGCTGCCAAGGCAACTTGGCAGAGTGTGAGTGTTCTTAGCTGAGCCTCCATTGAGCAAAGGGAGCTGACAGTGAATGAGCAGCAAATCCAGACGTGACCATGACAGCTGCAGCGTCACCACGAGGTCCCACACAGTCATGAGAGCTGAGCCCGCCTCTGTTTCCCTTCTTTGGGAAAGACCTTTGCATCTCTGAATCCCTCCCTCTCTCTCACTCAGTCTCCGCCGATGTTCCTGCCACACTCTTTTCTTCTAGTCTTGGTAAATGGCAAACGTTTATAACCCAACTGGAACGCCACCAGGATAAACCCTGTGTTTGCTCTTTGGACGATATTCAATAAATTACAGTGAGCTGCAAATGTCGCTGGCTTGGGAACTGTAAGTACTTTGCCTGTAAGTCTTTAAGCAAAGACCCACAGCTGATGCGGTGGTGAGGTAAACCCCGAGGATAAGCCCCTTTTAATGGGGACGAGGAGGTTTGCTCCAGCCATCCGCAGGCAGTAGCTCGGCACCAGACACCGTTCAAGGTGACAAGGCTGGACTTCTCAGATTGTCCAGAACCATCTCTTCAATGTGTCTGTCTCCTGCCTTCTCCAAAAGTAAATTGGTGTAGGTTGGTTCAACAAAAACCTGCCTGAAGTTTGAACTAACAAAACCACCATGCTTATCTCATCTCTGGGGACCAAACTCGGACCATTAATTTCACTTCATTTTGTGATTTCAGTGACCTGAACCACCGATGGAGACTCTGTGCTGTAAAATGTGAGGGTAAGAATCAGCCGTACCTACCAGCTCCCTTGAAGGTGTACCATTAAAATGCCACGGCTGTTCTACAAGGACGGTGATGCTTGTCTCCTCCCATATGACTGGCTTAGCATCGTCTTTGGGGTTGTTGAGTGTACCTGTTCGCCAAGACCTGAACCCAGAGGTGGCACAGGAAACTCGGTTGTCATCTATTACATTCAGTGGAAGAATTTCTGCTCTCCATCCGACATAGGAAACATTGTCATACTCTTCAAAGAGGCGAGATTTCTGACCAATCAGGATTCCTTGAGCATCACCAGGTAGCACCCTTCATGGGCACACCTGGTCCTGCACAGAGCCGTTCTTGGGAGGAATGCCTGGGAAAGTGTCAGCTCCAGGACACACTGTATTTCTAGCAGGTCGAATAACTCTGGCAATCACTGCTTCACCATTGTAATGCGGTTTAGTTGTTTCATTTGTTGTTCACTTTCGAAGACTTTTTTCTTGAGTGGTCCTCCTTATGACCCCACATAGCTCCTCTGTTAACTAATTGTGAATAAACACAGGACAATAGCCAACTGGTACACAAAACACAGATTTAACCGTTAATAAAATTGCTACCACGAAAACAACACATATTGTTTGGTTTTCCTTTCTTTCTTCCCTGTCACCCACTCGTTCCAAGTGTGCCCAGAAGCTTCTTCTCAGCTTTGTTAGTTGTCTGGGCCCCCCACCCAGATTGTGTAGGGGGCTGGGAAGGAATATCATCTGGTCCCTGGGTTCCGAAACTCAGGAATCAGCCTCCCCGATTCAAGCTACTCTCTCCCTCTTGAATTATTCATTTTTTCACCAAAGTAGGGTTTGAAGAGAAAGTTTTGTTTTCATTCTGAAGGATTCCCATTCTCCCCCTCAGCCTGGCAAGCTGGGGAGAGGGACAAACAAGCTCTAGCCCCTGTCAAGAACTCTTGTGGGACCGTCTGCCCAGTTAGGCCAAGAAGCAGGGGAAAGACTTTGCCACTGAAGCAACTGTCCAACTTAAAGGACCAGGAGTGTCTGCGAAAGAGCCCTCCTGGCGTGATGGGGACCTTCCAGTAAAACATGGTAGGTGGGAACACATCCTGTTCGCATATTCATTCAACAAACATTTACTGAGTGGCTACCATGCACCATATATGTACCAGGGTTATAGCAGAGAACAAGACCCAAACATTCCCCTCATCATGAGAGTATAGGTGCTACTGTGTATTCAGATATTAATCATACAACATCATGAGACACTATCTATAGTCTTGGTAAGTTACAATATAAACATCAGTGGAAAGTTCATCAGGGTCTATCATTGTGTCCTGATCTGTAGCCCTAGAAGAGCTTTCACCACAGATGGGTCCTCCCTTCTGGCTGAGCAGTCAACCTTGCTCCCAATGCTGTCAGGGTAGGCTATTGCTATGAATGAAAACCCCAAATCTCATCAGCTTCAAACTGTAAATGTTTGTTTCCCACTTTCGTCACAATCGTGTACGGGCTGGTGGAGTGAAGGCTGCTTCCCAAAGTGAAGGCTTCGGGATCCAGAACCTTCCATCCTGTGGGCCTGGTGGATGGGGGAGGACACAGAGAAACCAGGCAGAGGTGCCATGCTCCATTGTCACCACACCCATTCCATTGGCCACCTGGTCACATGTCCCCTCCTAGAAGTGACCAGAATTGGAAAGTGGGGCTAATGGTGTCCCAGGAGAACAAGGGAAACGGGGGACATTGGTGAGCTCTCCGAGTACCCTCTGTCCCTGGGATCCTCTCTCTTCAGCAGTGTGTGTTAACAGGACAGCGTGGTTGACAAACTGGGCCATGTCTTTTATTGTTTGGCTTGTCCCAGGAGACACTCGTACCTGTGGCTAAATGTCAGCTGCTCTCTGCTCTGTTCCTGTTCACAGAATCATCTGGCAATTATCTTCTAAGGAGTAACCTTGTCTTACACTTTTCTGGAGTTATAAGTGAGATTGCATTGTGTTTAATTTTGATGTTTTAATTTTTTGGCCCAGGCTGGAGTATAATCAGCAGAAAAAAATTAAGTAATCGATACTTTGTAAACAAAAATATCACTTGCCAAGGGGCTGAGACCCCCACTCACCGGGCTGTCTGGAGACTCAAATGAGATAATACAGGTGAAATAAGATATGATGTAATTGTAGGTGCTCAATAAACAGTACTTATATTTATTATTACTTCATAGGAACTTTCATGGAAGGGTGCTTAAGGAAAAATATATCAGCAAATCAACCTAACTGCAAGTACAGTAATCCATAATCTGACATTTTGGGGGGCAGCCAGGACTAAAAGAGATGTCCTGAGCCACAGCATGAAAATACGTCTTTGACTACTGACTCCACATGTTTTCCTGACTCTGCCCCAAGACCTGATGGGGGTGCTGGGTGCTGGGATGACAAGATGAATTTGCCCTCAATGGGGTCACAATTTTGTAGGGAGAGATGCTTCCACAGGGCTTTCTCCAGGCTGCTAACCCGGCCAGTGAAAAACAGCGATTTCAGGACAGACCTCTGTGCTGGGCCGCCTAGCTGTCCCTTCACCATGCCAGCATCTTCATTCATTCATTTGACTGGGTGGATACATTGTTTCAGGTGCAGGGTGCCAACCTGGAGTTTTCTGCTTTGGTTTTGAATCTTAAGTCTCAGTTTCTCCAGCAAGGAAAGTGGGCTTAGAGATAATAAAAGTGAGACTTCACATGGCGGGTGTGAGGTTGATTGAATGTGACAATGTGGGTAGAATTCCTTCCCTGAATACCAGAGTGCTTAGAGAGCCAGTAACGATCGATTGTTAAAGAACATGTCATTTTGAGACATACGTTTCAACCAAGAACATCTTCAGTCAAAATGAATAGGCAAAAATGTTTCCCCATAAACTAATGAACAGTTAGTTCTATGAGCAGTAACCATTTCCTGCAGTTAAGAACGCTTGCCAAAACAGTTCTATCTCCTGCTCTTTTCCAGTCCTTTCCAGAACTTTCTAACTTCTAGATTTTTTTTCCTGCTTTGGGGTTTAAAAAATGTATGTTCCGGTTGATCCTGGCCACACATACTACCTGATGGATGACTTTAATTATTAATGAATTGTTTGTGCCTGGTGATGAGACCTCGAATTGTTATTTTTAAACTCTGTGATCGTTTAGTTACAAAATCAGGGAAAGTAAATAGTTGAAAATAAAATACAGAGGTATAACTATATTATAAGGCCTATATCTCAGAAAGATGTATGAAACAAAGAATAGAAATAAGTATAAAAATTGTTAAGAAACCAAAGCAGGCTGAATTCCAAACACCTAAGGCCAAGGCTGGCTTTAATTTTGAATCATCCAATTAATGCTGTCCTGTGCTCCATCTTGAACTTTTTATAAGCAGACCAGGATTCCAATAGCTAAGCAGGTGATAATCCAGTGCGTATTTTGCATAGCTTCGAATTCGGTGAAATGAATCGTTTATAAAGAGTGTGCAGGACGGCCGCTCATACATCGGCATGCCAAATTTATTCTCCATTTGAGAATAAAAGACATTTTTTTCTTCCACCATTTGCCCTTAATTTTTGATTGAGGGATATTTACGTCCGTTCAAGTTACCTTGCTGACAACAAAGCCACAGGCTTGTCAGGACCCGTAAATTCTGCTATACCCAACCATTATTCAGCTACCCCTTGTGGTGCTTCTCTTAGGAAACGTGGTCCCTTGTCCCCTGAGCATGGCCTGTCACCCAGATGGTCAGCTCCCAGGGCCAGAAGCTGCTATATCCTGTGCCAGCAGCCCTTGACCTCGTCCTCGGGGGTGGCAGGTCGCTGCTGACCTTGAAGAGTGAAGGGCTAGATGCTCCAGAGCGCTAGATGCCTCACAAGCCACACATGCCTCATGGGTGAGCCTTTGGCATTTACTTCCTCTGTCCATATCTGTGATTTCTCTACCCCTCGTAGCAGCAACGCTCCTGAGCTCGGGAAGAGAGAAAAGGGAGCCTAGTTCTCAGAGGTCAGCCTCTACCAGAGTGACCTCTTACGGCTCTAAGATTTAAAAAAAAAAAAATTTTTTTTAAGTAGAAAAAGAGAAAGAGAGCCCTGGTAACACTGCATCCTGCTCTGTCACTCACCTGTCCTCCCATGGAAAGATTGGGGGACCTTGATCCTGACAGTGGCAGCACCGCTGCCCCGCACCACCCCCCCCCCGCCCCCCCACCCCAGCCCATCCCAACCAGGCCCGTGTGACAGCCAGCAACTCTTCAGGGCAAGCTGGCAGATCTGGGGCAGGGGGTGGGGAGAGGAAGCTGCCAGTCTTCTTTGCAATTCAGATGGTAATTGTTCTCCTGGGCTTGTTTACCATCTGCTGGGCACACAGACATTTCTCTATTTGGTCATTAATTAATGTCCTGACTACCAAGCCACACCAAACATGCAGCAGCACCGGTATTTCCGAGGCACTTGTTTACAAAGTCAATGTGGCTGCATTTCTTTCAAATTCTAAGACTTTTACAACTTAAGAATGGCTTGGTCTGCAGTAGGTTTGAATTTGTTAAGACAAATTTTTGTCATGAACTCATATAATTGCTCGAGGTGAGTCAAATGAATAACATCTGGAAAATGTTTACCTTGTTTTCAGTGTTTTCCCTAGAAAATATCCTTGATCCAAGCAGCACAAAAATCTCTTTATTCCTTCAACAGTCTGGAGTTTATAGTTGCTTAGAGCATAGAGAGAAATGCTCTTACATTTCCCCGGTTAACGGCAACATCTACCCTTCCAGGTCAGGTACTGAATAGCCATCTTGATGCCATCCCCTGAAAACATTGGCTGGTCAAGACCTTGAGTTTGGGTTGGTGGACGCTCAGTTCAAACTAGCCGACTTACCTTGTATGCATCTCAAAATATCTTTGTGTTTCAGTCTCCTTCTCTTTGAAATAGATTTGGGGGTAAGTGACCCCTAAAGACCCCTGTAGCTAAAGATCAGGTTTGCAATCATGGTCTAGGTGGAGGCTGGTGGAGCTTGTGTTACAACGTAATCCGAGGGATAGGTGATGGACTGAATGTTTGTGTCCCCTCAAAAATTCATACGTTAAAACCCTGTACCCCCAAAGCGATGCTATCAGGAGGCGCAGCCTTTGAGACGTTATAAGATTAGATGAGGTCACGGGAGTAGAGCCCTCATGAATGGGATAAGTGCCCTTTTTTAAAAGTCATGACAGAGCTTTTGCACGCTCTCTCTCTCTCTCTTTCTCACGTGAGGACACAGCAAGGAAGCAGCCATCCGCAAGCCAGGAAGAGGGCTTTCACCAGAACCTGACCATGGTGCCACCCAGATCTTGGACTTCTAGGCTTTAGAACTGGCAGAAATAAATATCTGTTGTTTATAAGCCAGTCCATCTATGGCTCTTGGTTACAGCAGCTTGAACAGACTAAGAAAGGATAAAAGCAAAGACTTCCATGAGGCTTGGCCTTGCTCTGGACAGACAGGGAGAGGCTGAGAGGGGTGGTCTCTGTAGGTGCAAGGGCCTGCAAGACCGTCCATCCCTTTGCATGTGGCTGACTGGCCAACTAATGAGAAGAATCAAACAATCAGCCCATAACGCGATTACAGGATAAGCCCTCGACTTCCTACTCCATGTGGGTCATTTCCCAGGAAACGTGGAGAAGAATCTTTTGGACAGTTGCAACAGAAGCGTCCCGGCATTCTCGCTTCATTAAACTGACCTCAGAATAGCCAAGCTCCTGGCGAGGATATCTGTGCAGGGTTTAGGCCCCAAACGAAGCAACTTCTTCAAAGGGTATTTGGTATAATTCAGCAGGTAACATCTCCCTGCCACCATTTCTTAGACTTGGCAAATTAGGCAGTTGGGCTAGTTTGGTGCATATGGATTCAATATTTCACATTCCGTAGCAGAAACTGGCTCACATATCCTAGCAAACAGAAAAGCAATCCAGCTGGGAATTTGGGTGAGGAAATATGAGGAGGGCTAAAAAGTGACGTTTAATGTCCTTACAGCCCTGGGGCTGGATGACCCAATGTCCTGTTGTCTTGGGAGTGTGGCTGGGCCCTCCTGGCCCTCCTGGCTCTGGACTTCCAGACGTGTCTCAGAGGAGGCCTAGGCGGCCACTGTCTCTGATGCCACAGTGAGCATGGGCGGGGACCCCCCAAGTGTGTGATGTCCACACACACCTGTGGCACTGCCACAGGTGGGAAGAGGAGGCCTCAGCAGAAGTTCCAAAGCAGACGCCACCTGTGACCAGGACACCTTCCACTGAGGAGCTCAGCTCGCAAGGGGCCATACTTAGATGACACCTGCAGACGGCGAGGCTAAGTGGCCTGACAGGTAGAGATGATACTGGCCGCTCTGGCTTCTGGAGTGGCCTTGAGCCAAGGCCTGGAAGGTTCAATTCCAGGTGAAGATGGCAAGGTCAGTGGTGAACCTGGGGTGGGGCGAGGCCCAGGGGAGATGACATGTGACTTTAGTAGGCAAGGAAGCCAACAGATAAAAAGTTGATTCCCTTTTATATGGCTTCCTTCGTGGCTTTTAGTCACTGCCTGGACCACTCTGTGTAAATCTATCACCTTAAAATATTGGCCAAAGTCACCCCTTAGGGAGAACATTCCCTTCCTCCGGCCCCAGCTGCAGCTGCTGTTTGGTTGAAGCCCCCCTGCATTTTCACGGAGGCTTAGCAAGGGAAGGACAAGCCCAGCCCCGCGCGTGGCTTTCTGGGGAGATCTGGAGGATTCCCGCTACCTGTTGAGACCACAGGGTGGAGTGACATTCCCCGAGCTGCTCCATAACATCCCTCTAAACTGTTCTGAGCAGAAACAGCTGTATTCGCCCTTTTGGGAAATTCTGTGCTCTAGGCAGCACTTTCTACAGGGTGTCACCCTTTGTGTGTGCGTGTACCCTACCCCACAACTGCCTCCAAGCTGGCAGTCAGGCGAAATACGAACTAGTCTATTGTCCCCGACTCTGCTAATTAAACCCGACACACACCTGCAAACAACAGCCCTTACCCGCACCTAGCTGCAAATTCTAAAGAGAAAACCATACTTCAAAATATTTCCTTGTGGACAGCCTTTGACCTCCATGTCAGCAAACCTTGGGGAGAGATTCCTATCCATAATGGCTTAAATCTATCAAAACACCTCATTGATTGACAAACATGCTGGGTTTATATTATGATTACTGCATACAATTTTCTGTCACCTTTAATTTATTTGCAAGTCTTAACCTGGTAGGGTATGACACCAGCAGTATTTTATAATGAGAACCGTGGAAACAAATCATCCCCTCCAAGTAGTACAAAGAAAGAGCGACCCAATCACTCAGTACACAGGTGCCAGGATAGAACAGGCTCCACATGCAAACATACAGACACACTCGTCAGCTGGGGCAAACCCCCGGCATCTGAGCCCTTTTGACGCCGTAAGAATAATTTGGGCCCCTGTAGGTCTTTTATCTGATGATGTCCAAGTGTTCTGAACAGGAGGGTGCTAACTCTCTCTGCATTCGGAGGGGAAAAAACATCGAGGCACAACAAGGTTCACTGTCTGGTTTGCAATCGGGCTCCAGGCTCAGCCCAGACTTGGTATATCCAGCACCTGAACTTGGAGGCAAAACCCCAGAAGAGACACTCAGTTAATTCTTCACGCAGACAGAGACCAGCGCAGGCGAGCGGTCTGGAGGAGCGTGCTCTGAAGGGTGACTTGGAGAAAGTCATCAGGACAGTAAGGTGCAAGGGCGGCTGGGTGCCGGCGGGTCCCTGGCCATCTGCCCCGCCCCAGCCTGTGGCACCCGGGAGATGGGCATCCAGACAGGGGGCACACCCAGTGGCCGTGGACCGCCAGACTCCAGGAGGCCACTCTTCAATAGTTGAGGGCCATCCAGACAATCTTGAAACACTCCCAAATGAACTTTGCAGAGAGACATTTTCATTCGCTGCCTCCCTGCTCATGCATATTAAAAAATGGTATGCGCGGCCTCATTTAATTCACTGATTTTACATTCGGATCACTTTCTCTTTTACAGCTATTTTTACCGGGGCTTCATTAATCTTTGTTGAATACAATGGCATACATCTTTAATGCGGCCGCTGTCAAGTCGTATCTCAGCAAGAGCTGCAAACTGAATGACAGCAAGCAATATTAATAAATTTAACATAGACTATATCAATTTTTAACCGAAGGAATGTGGAAAGCTAAATGTATTATTTTTCGTTTAAATCATAGGGTTTATCACCGGTTAAGTAGCAGCGATTTCGGGGAAACTTGTGACGTGCCATACAAATAGATTTACATCTCATTAATAAGTAAATTAGGCAAATGCCTTTCAAGTTCAGACAAGTACATAAGTGTAATCTCCATATTAAAGGAGTAGTCTTTGATAAACCACCAAGGAATTGTGGCAGCCAGGATGTGACATGTTGCCAGGGCTGGTGCCTGGTCTGTAGGCCCACCTTAATTACACTCCTTCATTACTAAAGAGATAAGTGTCTCTCCAGTTAAGATTCTATAAATGAACAGCATGCCGGCACCTCCCAAATCATTTTTGCAGGAACCATGAAAAGGTGGTAACAGTTATTAACAAAAACGAATTATCACCTGCTCTTTCTCTTTCCCAACTCCACTTTCACATTAAAATATTGAGACGATTCACCTTCAATTGATAAATGATCCATTGAAGATGTTATTTTGTTTAAGAAAGAAAGGAGGAGGGATCATAGGACCAAAACAAAACAAAACAAAACAAACCTCTGATTTTTAAAAAATTTCTCTTCATAAATCCCAACAGAGATAATTTGCTGTAAAATGTAAAGCCAGTGAGAACTTGTCTGTCTGTGTTAAATAAAAAGTTACGGTTGGCAGGAGGCATGTTTTTGCAGTAGCTTTAGCGATTATAGGAAATTACATGCAAAGCCAGAGTTCTGATCCTAAGTTAATTTATAATTGGAAAAAACTTATTAATTAGCTATGTCGCTCTAATTAAGAATTAGAAGAGTGTGCGTTAGGAAAGCAGTCAGTAGCCAACTGACAGGAGTTGCTGAAAGCCCAGAAGAGACAGCTGCTCAGCCTTGCCCACCAGCGCCTGGCCAGGAGCTCTGCACACGCAGTCGCACGCCTGTCCTTGTAGCCTGATGCTCCAGGCAAAGGCCAAAGTGGGAGAAGCAGAATCTAGAGCATCCCTTGGGCTGGCTGGCACTCAGGACAGGTTTAGACCCGGGCTAGCCCCGGCAACCCACCCATCTTCCACGAGGGACCGGAAGCTTCTAGAAACACGCATATCTCTAAGCTCACAGCCTGTCCTACTGTCTTTACCTGGTTCTATTTCTGTTTCCCAACTGACTTGATGTTCCTCTGTTTTGTTTTGTTTTTTAAGCACCCTTCTTATTGTTTTGGGTTTCTTTTTCTCTATCCACAGACAAATACAAAAAAGGATTAAATATTCAAGTATTTACAGAGGTCAAAAGCTTTCTAAAAACACACGTTTAATTAAAAAGCAAATTTTAGAATCTTTAATTCCAGGGCCTTCCCACAGAAGCTGATGCTTCCTCCAGTGGATTTTGTATCTTCCACTGCAAATCCGGGACAGTGAAATGACTTCTATTCAGTTGGGTTATTAAGACAGGAAATGAAGTAACAGCACAAACAACAAGAGGAAAAGCTACTGTCTAAGTTAATTGTTCACTGCAAGAAAAAAAAAGATTAATTTTTTTTTAACCCAACCTAAACGTTTCTGGTCTGTAAGGGTCATTTTCCATGTACAGGTTTGCTTTCAATCAGAGCAGAACAAAAGCTCAAGTGAGCATTGTAGAGAAGCAGTCTTCTTATTTGAATACCAAAAAAGCTGTCCCCCAGATAATGATGCTTTAAAAAAACCCTCTGCATTAGCACATTTCTACCATTGTATTCCATTTGCTGGCAAAACACAAGATTCCTGATACACTTATCTTATGAGGTTAATGATCTTTTGTTGTCTGCCATAAGCCTATTATTCATTTTAAATTAGAGGCAAAGTGGTGTGTTTAAAAGTAATTCAAATGGGAAGTAGTCTTTCTTTAAAATAAGGGCCTTTAATCCCCTTTCACAATGACCAGCCTGCCCTTAGTTAAAAGAACTAGGTTGTATAGGATAGGGGGCAACTCGCTCCATGTTTTGGGTATTTTATCTCTAATGAAACTCTAGAGGCAGATGCGCTATGCCTGCTTCTGACATCTTTCTGCTAACTCTGTGGGTTTTCAATAAAACTTGGGAATTTACCAGTGAAGCTGGGCATTCAAAATGTAGTCTGGGACTTGTTTTGTAGGGTTTGCTATAAGTTGAGGTAAAGATGACCCAATTTTAGAAGGAGCTGAAATTCTAAAAGGCAAAACTATTTTACAGTTAAACTGAAGGATGGCTGAGTTTATCTTGAAACGATTAAAATTTCTGGAACCGTGGCTTTTCTGATTTATACCCACATGTGGAGGGTCCTGGGAAACCCGGTGAAGCAGGTGGTCATGCATGCCAGCGTTGGGGTAAGGAAATCCATCCTCTCCAGGGATGGGGTCCATCATCTGAGGTCATGAGGCGAGAGATTGGTGGCAGTCCTCTTCTGCTGCTTACCCCCCTCGCCCCAGACCCCTCCTCTGGCAGCCCAGAACCCTTCCCAAGTCAGCTTGGTGAGCTTGTAATCTCACTGGAAGGTGAAGCTCTGCATGTCAAGTCCTCAGCCTTCCTCATCCCCAACACCTGCTGGTCAGACTCTGCTCTCAGTATAGGCAAAGCCTTAGAAGGGGCCCCTCCGCCACTGTGCCGCAAACGTGTCTGTTTCTACATCTCTGGAAGCTAGCATGAGGCTCAGCACAGAGTAGGCATTTTATGTATCAGGGAAGGGAGAAAGAGGTGATGGAGCAGCTGACACAGAGCTTCAACTCTTCTCAGCGCCTAGCCTCCCTTGCTTCGTCTCCCTCCTGCCATCGCTGGGGGCAGGGGGAATGGTGCTTCTGTGCCCCTTAACTGTGGTAGCTTGAAGGGGAACCTCCAACATACCTTGGGCGGGGGCTCCTTTTGGGTAGAATGTAGCCCTTAGGTCTGATGGCTCTGAGGAAGGCGCTGACTCTTTGGTGTTTCCCCAGGACCCCAACTCCAAGCAGAGGAAGCATCTGGGGTCTCTCAGACCTGCTCAGCGTGCCAAGGCTCCCCACGCTGTGAATTCCACAGCCTGGAAAAGCATGGCTGGCTGAGGTTGGCACAGAAAAGAGAAAGCAGCCAGATGATAGAGGGCAGCATGTTTCCCCAGACGGATGTGTCCTGGGAAATGATCAGCTCACCGAATCCTGTTCACTTGTCACCACCATTATTTCTTTAGATGGCTTAGGATGTGCCGACCCGATGCAGTAAGTTCAGAAGAGAAAAAGAAATAGTAGGATAGGGGAAGCATAATACTCACTACCTACAAAGTATAATGATTGCTTACTTGGAAATTTTAAGAATTTAAAAGATTTACTATAAATATTAAAAATAGATTGCAGTGGCATACATAATTTAAACTAAAAAAAAAAATCACTTGCCTTCTTATACACCAAAGCTAATCATTTTAATAATGAAATGGCTGTAAGATTCCATTGACAATAACAAAACCACTCTGTAAACTACCCAGGAATAGTTACCAAGAAATACACAGGAAAGGTACATGAGGAAAACGATAAAAATCTAATGAGACCTAAAAGAAGACTTGAATACATGGAGAAGCATACTATGTTCTCAAAAAGACTCAGTATTATAAAGGTGACAATAATCCCTAAATTAATTTTTTTATGCTAAACCTCATCCCAATAAAATTCCAGCAGGACTCTTTTTGTGGGTTAGCTTTTAGAAATGGATAAAATGATTTCTAAGTTTAATATAAAAGGTGAACATACAAAAATTTTAAAACAACAATATGAATATTGAGGAGGAGCTGACTGTACCGTATATCAGACAAACTGTGGAATTAACAGTGTAGTAATGGTCCAAATACAAAAAGATCAAAAAAGCAGAAGAAAGAATAAAAAAAAATCCAAATAAGCATGGCAATTAAGTATGTGCTTTTAGGTGACATTTTAAATCAATGAGAAAAATGCATTGCTTACCATACAGAGATGGGTCCCCTGAGCAGCCATTTGTTGGTGGGTGACGGGAATGCCAGCATCACTGAGGTGCCACAAACTGATGTCCAGGTGTGTCTTTCACAAGGTCAACAAAGAGCTGCCTTTTACCAAATCGTCATTTTATTTTTCTGGAAGTTTTTCACGTTTGGGTTATGACTTTGTTGACCCCAAAGATAGGTGCTTGTATATATGCATTTGAAAATGTTCAAGCAGGTGGCAGTAAAGAGTCTTGGGTGAACACAGCTGGTATATGATGACAATTTTCCAGCATAGGAAAGTCGAGTGCCACCTCTCACATGGCTGAGCTGTGCGTCATTCTGCTTCAGACTCGTAGGAAGCACAGGCTCAGTTACTGAACGATCTTGTTCATCTAGAAACGGTGAGGATGGTCTCTGCACAAGTAGGGCTCTGCACAAGGAGGGCTGGGTCTACTGAGGTGCTCATCCATGGATGTCATTTAAAAGTAGTTAAATAAATAAAATCAAACTTAAACAAACAACAACAACACGACGACAAGATACCTATTATCATTAGTGTCCTGCGTAGGAATTTGAACATTTCATACTGTAGTTTATATTCTTTACTGTTTGTTTAATTTATCAGAGTAATATTATTGGGTTTCCAATTTAAATTCTAAGTGTTTTCAGTATGTCATGAATCACTATGTAATTAGTAATATTCATTTTCTATGAATAATTGATTTTGTAAAAAAATTTAATTTGTCCTGATTATTATTACTGAGGAATAATAGTACTTGTAATTATTTTTTTCCTTTTTTCCTTACTTGCACAAGGGCACCCTGTGGGCTAGAAGCAACCTATTCTTCATAAAATATACCAAATTTAAGCCCCCACGTGTTAGAGCTTTAACATAAAACCCCATCTGAAGAAGAAGAAATACATAAATGAACTTAAGAAAGATAGGGGGGCACTTCTAAGCCTAAACCAGAGGGTGAAATCATAAGGAAGAAAGATGGAGAGATTTAGCTAGGAAAAAATTATACTTATATCAGCAAACAAGCAAATATTAAAGTAAATCAAGCAAACAAACGGAAAGCAAAAATCTCTATGGAAAATTCAGACACGTGGCAGACGAGGAAAGGTATATCCCAGAAGCACAGGGAAAGAGCTGGCAACCTCACTTCCTAAAACCTTCCTTCAGATCAATTCGAAAAGGTTAACACCTCAGTATAAAATTGGTCAAAGAAATTGTAAAGGAAATAAGCAAATGGAAAGATGTTAAGAATCACTGGTAAAATCAGAAAGTGAAAATTAACCCGAGGTACCATGCTTTTCTATTAGGATGAAAAGTAATAAAAATATGCAAAAACAAACATATTCAAAAATAAATCAATAAAATAATATGTTATGTCAAGTACAGGAAAATGGACATTCTCACCTGTCAGGAGAAAGAAATTTGTACACATTTGGGGAGGAAAATCATTGCAATGTAGTACAGACTTGAATATTGCTCACGCTCTTTCATTTTATTTTTTTTTCAAGTTTTTTAAATAATTTGTTTATTTATTTATTTTTGGCCGCATTGGGTCTTTGTTGCCGCACGCGGGCTTTCTCTAGTTGTGGCAAGCAGGGGCTACTCTTCATTGTGGTACGCGGGCTTCTCATTGCGGTGGCTTCTCCTGCTGCGGAGCACGGGCTCTAGGGGCATGGGCTTCAGTAGTTGTGGCATGTAGGCTCAGTAGTTGTGGCTCGCGGGCTCTTGAGCGCAGGCTCAGTAGTTGTGGCGCACAGGCTTAGCTGCTCTGCGGCATGTGGGATCTTCCCGGACCAGGGCTGGAACCCGTGTCCCCTGCATTGGCAGGCGGTTTTTTTTTTTTTTTTTTTTTTTTTTTTTTTTTTTGTGGTACACGGGCCTCTCACTGTTGTGGCCTCTCCCGTTGCGGAGCACAGACCCCGGACGCGCAGGCTCAGCGGCCATGGCTCACGGGCCCAGCCGCTCCGCGGCATGTGGGATCTTCCCGGACCGGGGCACGAACCCGTGTCCCCTGCATCGGCAGGCGGACGCTCAACCACTGCACCACCAGGGAAGCCCCAGGCGGATTCTTAACCACTGCGCCACCAGGGAAGTCCCTCATTTTATTTCAGTGATCAACTTAAGGAAATTAATGGAAGATAAGAAAGTTTTTTTCTGAGTTACTAAAAAAGGAAAAATATTTTAAACAACTGAAACTTCATATAGTGGAGAACTGCTTAGGCAAATTATGAAATAGCCCTACAGTAAAATGCAAAGTAGTTATCAAAGTGATACTGTAGATTTATAGTTAATATAATATAACTGTATAATTAACTATATAATATAGTTAATATAATATAACTAATATTAATTAAATTAATAATTTAATTAATAAATATAATTAATTAAATTATTATGAACTGTGCACACAGACACACACACACACACACACACACACATGCAAACACTGGAATTACATACTCCCCAAATTAGCAGTGGGCTTCTTCATGACTCTATATGGCTTAACAATGAGCAAACAAGCAAAAATTATAAACAGAAAAATCATAAATCTCTCTTTGAAGAAAATATTTTTTGTTCAGATTTAAATAATTTATCATCTGAACGACTGAAAAGTACTGGCACTCAATAGTCCAGTCAGGGGACTGGACCACAAATCTGAATAAAGATGCTAGGATGTCACCTGCATTTAAGAGACAAGTACGTTTGGTTTGCAGTGGGGGCCTTGCCTGGCCCAGCAACGGGCATAGCAGCCCGTTTCAAGGCACAGTGATGGGGGAGGGGTAAGGGATAGCCGCTCAGGCTAAGGAGGAGAAGCTGGGGGCAGACGGCACATGGCGATTGCTCCCTGGGCATATCCCTCCAGTTCCACTCCCTGTTGCTTCTAGAGTCCAGATCCTGATTGGGTACCTCCCTCTCTCCCTCCGCGTGACTATCAAGTGCTCACAAGGCCAAGCCCACTCACTTTGCTCCGTTGCTGGCTGGCTTATGACCAGACACGGGACAAAGCTGCCGACAAATGGGAACTCGGAGATCGATGTCGAGAATCGAGGAGTCCGTACCCCTGGGGAAGTTTCAGATGTGCTGGGCTGAGCTTGTTTTAAATGCAGACCCCTGGACCCGCCCCAGTGTGCTGAATCTATGGCTCTATGGGTCTCAGGCTGGCCAATCTCGGGTCCATATCTCTGAAATGCCCAGGTGTTGCGTGCCCAGGGGTGAGCATACGCTGCTCTTAATACTGTGTAATGAGCAGGGTGGTCCTATCGCATGTGGAGTCCAACGTGCAGGACAGATGAGAGCAGGTCCCAGGCCCCTGGTGCCCCCTTGAACCTGCGCTGCCAGCCCTATCCACTGGAGCCTGGGTTTCGTAGCCGTTCAAAGCCGTAAACGCCTGGAGACCAGGCCAAGGCTGTTGGCGTAGCCCAGCTGCAAAGGCTGAAGAAACAGAAAACAGATACCTTTTTTTTTTTTTTTCTGCACCTTTATATTATTTCATGCATTGTGGTGATAACATTTTTTGCAAGAAAAAAATTAATTAAGAATATATAAATTAAATGCAACGAAGACTGCAGACTGTGTGGTAACACAGAAAATGTGTAGTGAGAAAAGCAGAACTAAAGCGTGTTTTGTAGCCTGTGTGTGCGACCACTTACACAAGGCCATGCCATTTCCTGCTTGTTAGAGGCTTTCAATAGAGAGACTTCAAGGTGAATAAAATACACTTAGTGAATGAATGCATGGGTGAATAAATGACCACTTGAATGTTCAGAAAAGACTGCAAGGAAATACGGAAAAGAATTTTGAGGGGGAGAGAGAATATGGGTGATTTTTAAAATTTCACTACTTTTCTCTACTTTCCAAATTTTCTTTAATAAATTTATATTAATTTAATATTGAAAAATTATTAAAATATAATCTAATTCCAAACCAGACTTCCAGCCTAAAGAATATACAGCCTAGATTCTTTAGAGGTCATACAGGCTGCAGGACAGAATTAAATGACAATGACGAGGAATAATTTGACAAATTTGGAACATAATTCACAAGTCTCTTATTTTCTTCAAAATGACATTGTCATAGAGAAAAAAAAGTGGACTTTTCCATACTAAAAGGAACTAAATTGACATAGCAACAACCAAAAATAACTGTGGATCTAAATTGGATCCTATCAAAGACATTCTTGGGATAATTAGGAAAATTAGGTCTGGATATAAGGTAATATTATGAAATGATTTATATTTTTTTCAGTGTAATAATGTATCGTGGCCATGTAGAAGAATACAACCCCTATTCTTAAGACATGTAAGGTGAAGTATGTATAATTCGAGTATCATGGGATTTCAACTTTCGAACTGTTGGAAAATTTTCAAATACAGAAAGAATATGTGTGTTAAAACATACAGAGGGAGATAGCAATTATGGCAAAATGTGAACAATTGTTAGCTCTAGGTTGAAGGCATATAGGTGTTTCTTGCATTCGTTTTTCAGCATTTCTGTGTGTTTGGAAATATTTATAACAAATTGGGGAATATTTAAAAGTAAATAAATCTATAAATATGTATATACATATAAATGTGTATGTGTGTTTGTACATATATGTATGTGTGTACACTTATACACACACATAATGACACATGTGCATAGTCACCACAGCTCTCCAGGTAATAGCAAGAAGGATGCAGGAAGCAGAGTCGAGGTCCTGGAAATTGTCCTGTTTCCATATAGCTTCCTGACCCCCACAGGGATCCGTGCTCCCAGCCTGCCCTCCTAAGGGCACCTCCTTGCTCATTTCAGAGCTCCCAGCCTGACCCAGAGTTGCTGGGAAGGAGAAGCAAGAAGTCACTGCTATCCTTCCACACAAGGACCGTCTTCAGAGACCAAGAAGGTGTCTGTCTATAGATTCCCTGGCATTTATGGACAGCATGATGTGGGAAACGGTCCATGTGAACTTTCTATCCTTCTGTATCCTATAAGAGAAACACCATGTATGTGTCTTGGGGTGGAGGTGCGGAAGACCTGCAGGGGGACCCCTCGAAGGAGGAACTGGACTTGGACCCCCTGAGACCCAAGGGAACCCCCAGACAAGCTGGTCCCATGGAAATGCAGTCATCTTGGGGGCTAACGGTAAGAAAAGATGCTTCAGCTATGGGGTTTAAGAGGTACACAGCGGGGCTTCCCTGGTGGCGCAGTGGCTGAGAATCTGCCTGCTGATGCAGGGGACACGGGTTTGAGCCCTGGTCTAGGAAGATCCCACATGCCGCGGAGCAACTAGGCCCATGAGCCACAACTACTGAGCCTGCGCGTCTCGAGCCTGTGCTCGGCAACAAGAGTGGCTGCGATAGTGAGAGGCCTGTGCACCGCGATGAAGAGTGGCCCCCACTTGCCGCAACTGGAGAAAGCCCTCGCACGGAAACGAAGACCCAACACAGCCATAGATAAATAAATAAATAAATAAATAATAAATAAAAAAGAGGTGCATGGCGGTGCCCAATAATCAGAGAACAACCAATACAGTTTTAGTTCATTAATGTAATTACAGAGTTTTAAAAATAATTCACATACCATAAAATTCACCCTTTTACAGTTCGATGGTTTTTCAGTATATTCACAAGTTTATGAAACTGTCACCTCTACCTGATTCCAGAACATTTTCACCACTCCCTCAACAGCTCTGTACCATTAGCAGGCAGTTTCCATTCTCTCCTCCATCTAGCAACTGCTAATCTACTTTCTACCTCCACGAACTTGCCTATTCTGGACTTTTCTGGACTCGTACACCATGTGGTCTTTCATGTCTGGCTTCATCCCTTAGTACGCTTTCAAGCTTCAGCCATGTTAGAGCTGGTATCAGTACTTTATCCCTTTTTGTGGCTGAACACATCGCATTTTGCTTATCCACTGGGCAGTTGGTGAACCTTTGTGTTGTTTCTACTTTTTGGCTATTAAGGATAATGCCGCTATGAACATTTTATAAACTCTGTGTGTGTGTATACATGTTTTCTGCTCTCTTAGCTAAATACCTTAGACTGGAATTTCTGAGTCATACGAGGAACTTCCAGACTTTTCCAAAGTATCTGCACCACTTTGCATTCCTGCCAGCAATGTACGAGGACTCTAGATCTCCACACCCTCACCAACTCTTGTTTTTTTCTGTCTTTTTACTATAACCACCCTAGTTGGTATGAAGCAGTTTTTATTTGCATTTCCTTAATGATTAATGATGTTGAGCATCTGTTTATGTGTTTTTTGGCCATTTTTATATAATCTTTAGAGAAATGTCTATTCAAATCCTTTGCATATTTTTAAATTGGGTTATTTGCATTTTGATTGTTGAGTTGTAACATTCCTTTTATATTCTGGGTACTACACCCTTATAATAATTTGCCAGTTTTTTCTCCCATCCTATGTGCTACCTTTTCAAATTCTTGATGGTGTCCTTTGAAGCATAAAAGTTTTTCGTTTAAAGTCAAATTTATGTATTTTTTCTTTGCTTACTTATGCTTAGATGTCATATCTAAGAAACCATTGCCTAATCCTGGATCACAAAGATTTATACTTTTGTTTCCTTCTAAAAAATTTATAGCTTTAGCTCTTACATTTAGGTATTGGATCCATTTGAGATAATTTTTGTATATGATGTGAGGTAGAGGGTCAGACTTCATTCTTCGCATGTAGAAATCCATTTGGAGCACCATTTGTTGAAAAATATATTTTTTTTCCCATTGAAATGTCTTGGCATTTGTCAAAAATCAATTGACCATAAATTCATGGACTCCTGATTCTATTCCATTGATCTATTTTGCTATCTTTCTGCCAGTACTACACCCTCTTGATTACTGTACATAGATATTCAGTTTTGAAATCAGGGAGTGTGAGTCCTATAACTTTGTTCTTTTTTATCAAAGTTGTTTTGACTGTTCTGAGTGCCTTGCATTTCCATATGAATTTAGGATCAGTTTGTCAATTTGTGCAAAATGCTAGCTGGGATCTTGAGAGATTGAACTGATTCTGTAGGTCAATATGGGGAATACTGCCTTTTTAACAATATGAAGCCTTCCAATCCACCAACATGGGATGTCTTTCCATTCATTTAGGTCTTCTTTAATGTCTTTAAGTGGTTTTTTTTTGTAATTTCCAGTATATAAGTTCTCCATTTCTTTTGTTAAATTTACTCCTAAGTATTTTATAACTTTCTGATGCTATTGTAAATGAAATTGCTTTCTTAATTTTGTTTCTGCGTTGTTCATCAGTATTATATAGATATAATTGATATTTTTGTATCAATATTGTATTCTGCAGTTTTGCTGAACTCACTCTATAGCTCTATTATTTTCTATGGATTCCTTAAGATTCTTTGTTTATGTGAAATCATGTCACCTGAAAATAGAGGTAGGTTTACCTCTTCCTTTTTGATCTTTTATTTATTTTTCTTACCTGATTGCTCTGGCTAGAACCTCCAGCAAAATGCTCATTAACAGTTGGAAGTGTAGACATCCTTATCTTGTTCTTGACCTTAGGGGAAAGGTTTCAGTCTTTCACCATTAAGTATGATGTCAGCTGGGCTATCTCCCAGATGTTTTTTATCATATTGGTGATGTTTCCATCTCTTCCCGTTTGTTGAGGGTTGTTTTTTTTTTTTGTTTTTTTGTTTTTTTACCAAATGGCTATATACAGCTGTTTGAAAAACACAAGGAGGAAATTTTTAGTGCAGGAAAATGGCTCTAATACGATTTAACTATGTAACTTAAAATCTTTAAATGTTATCTCATAGACATCAATTATGAATAGAGAAAAGCATGGAAAAAACTAAGATGGAATTAACATTGTCTCTCTAGATGGTAAGATTATGGGTGCTTATTCTTCCTGGTAATTTCCTGTATTTTCCAATAAGTAAACATATCACCTTTATTATCAGGGAGGAGAGATCATTGAAAAATAAATACAGTTACTCTGTGTTAGAGAGAGAAAGAGCGAGGAGCAGTGGAGAAGAAAGAGTGAGTACAACATGTGAGCCGGGGAAGCCCAGCTGTGAGACTACATCCTGTGTGGCACCCAGAGGGCTTATGTGCTGGTTTCTGGGTGAGAAAATGAGAAAGCTCTGGAGCAGCTGGAACTCTTGACGATAATATCCTGGAGGAAGATGAGGCGCTCCTGGTACTGAGTATCCAAGCAGCAGCAAGTCATGAGGGCAGGTTAGAGGGGAGAAGCAGTGAGAAGTTTCCTTTGGGGTTGGAGTGGGATCCAGCCTGGGATCCAACCCTGTGGTGGCTCTGCCTGGGTCTGGAGTGTGAACTCGTTCCCACAGACAAGGGGAGCCATTGACCGTTGTTTTGGATGCCAGTGGAAGCTGAGCCTAGAAAGTCATGGGTTCCATGGCTTGAGAGGGCTGATAGGTCAAGTTTTAAACTCAGTTCCTCCCATTCCTGGAGGTTAAAATAAGAGTTGAGGACAATGTAGGAAGTGCCACATGCAGGGGCCTTGTCAGTGAGAGGTGGGGATGGGAGTTCCTTGAAGTGATGCACTCCCAAATTTCCACAGCCAGGTAAATGTCTGGACTATGTCACGTGCTCAGTAAGTTTTGTTTAAGATAAATCATTAGTCAGTTTGAGGCTATGATGCTCCTAGCCTTCCCCGTGTCCCCACCTAAACACTTTAACACTGATTTCTAAGGGCTGTCTGGAATTCTTCCACTTGAAGGATTTACACCTCTGATCTTTGCAGTGCAGGAGAATCCGATCATTGAGAACAGGGACTGTGCCTTCAACGCCTCCATTTCTCAAGGGACTGATATCCTGATACAATCCCTGTTGCAGAGTTGAAACACAGCAACTATTTTTTGAAGCCATAAATCAGTGAAAACCCTTCCTAAGATAAGAGTTCAACTGTCCAGAATGCAGCTCAGAAAAAAATAGACATAGAAACCCAGGTATTTTAGTTACTTGCCTTGTTTGAACCAACATGCAAAGTTCTATTCTCTGAATGTTGTCCCCAAAATCTTTGTCAAAGTCAAGAGATATTAGTACTGCTAACTGACTTCTTTAAGATAGGGCCAACAAATTTTATTTGTGAAGGGCCAGAGAGAAAATATTTTAGACTCTGGGTTCATATGGTCTCTGTCATAATGACTCAACTCTGCTGATTTTACACGAAAGCTGCCAGAGACAATACATGAACACATGGTCATGGTGTTCCAGTAAAAACTTATTCATGGACACTGGACCCTGAACTGTCTGTGATTTTCAAAAGTCACAAATATTCATCTGCTTTATGTTTTACCCATTTGAATATGTAAAACCCATTCTCAGCTCATGAGCTGTACAAAAATGTTGGCGAGGTCAGATTTGGCCCATGGGTCACCCTCTGCTAATCCCCACTGTATCTATTTATTTTTTTAACATCTTTATTGGAGTATAAATGCTTTACATTGTTGTGTTAGTTTCTGCTGTATAACAAAGTGAATCAGCTATACATATACATATACATATATCCCCATATCCCCTCCCTCTTGGATCTCCCTCCTACCCTCCCTATCCCACCCTTCTAGGTGACTACAAAGCACCGAGCTGATCTCCCTGTGCTATGCCGCTGCTTCCCACTAGCTATCTATTTTACATTTGCTAGTGTATATCTGTCCATGCCACTCTCTCACTTCATCCCAGCTTACCCTTCCCCCTCCCCATGTCCTCAAGTCCATTCTCTATGTCTGCATCTTTATTCCTGTCCTGCCTCTAGGTTCTTCATAACCATTTTTTATTTTTTTTAGATTCCGTATATATGTGTTAGCATATGGTATTTTTCTCTTTCTGACTTACTGCATTCTGTATGACAGACTCTAGGTCCATCCACCTCACTACAAATAACTCAATTTCATTTCTTTTTACGGCTGAGTAATATTCCATTGTATATATGTACCACATCTTCTTTATACATTCATCTGTTGATGGACACTTAGGTTGCTTCCATGTCCTGGCTATTGTAAATAGTGCTGCAGTTAACATTTTGGTACATGACTCTTTTTGAATTATGGTTTTCTCAGCATATATGCCCAGTAGTGGTATTGCTGGGTCATATGGTAGTTCTATTTTTAATTTTTTAAGGAACCTCCGTACTCTTCTCCATAGTGACTGTTCCCTTTTCTCCACACCCTCTCCAGCATTTATTGTTTGTAGATATTTTGATGATGGCCATTCTGACCGGTGTGAGGTGATACCTCATTGTAGTTTTGATTTTCATTTCTCTAGTGATTAGTGATGTTGGTTGAGCATCCTTTCATGTGTTTGTTGGCAATCTGTATACCTTCTTTGGAGAAATGTCTATTTAGGTTTTCTGCCCATTTTTGGATTGGGTTGTTTGTTTTTTTGATATTGAGCTGCATAGGTTGCCTGTAAATTTTGGAGATTAATCCTTTGTCAGTAGCTTCATTTGCAAATATCTTCTCCTGTTCTGAGGGTTGTCTTTTCATGTTGTTTATGGTTTCCTTTGCTGTGCAAAAGCTTTGAAGTTTCATTAGGTCCCGTTTGTTTATTTTTGTTTTTATTTACATTTCTGTAGGAGGTGGGTTAAAAAGGATCTTGCTGTGATTTATGTCATACAGTGTTCTGCCTATGTTTTCCTTTAAGAGTTTTATAGTGCCTGACCTTATATTTAGGTCTTTAATCCATTTTGAGTTTATTTTTGTGTGTGGTGTTAGCGAGTGTTCTAATTTCATTCTTTTACATGTTTCTGTCCAGTTTTCCCAGCACCACTCACTGAAGAGGCTGTCTTTTCTCCATTGTATATTCTTGCCTCCTTTACCAAAGACAAGATGACCATATGTGCGTGGGTTTATCTCTGGGCTTTCTATCCTGTTCCATTGATCTATATTTCTGTTTTTATGCCGCTACCATACTGTCTTGATTACTGTAGCTTTGTAGTATAGTCTAAAGTCAAGGAGTCTGATTCCTCCGGCTCGGTTTTTTTCCCTCAAGATTGCTTTGGCTATTCAGGGTCTTTTGTGTTTCCATACAAATTGTGAATTTTTTTGTTCTAGTTCTGTGAAAAATGCCATTGGTAGTTTGATAGGGATTGCACTGAATCTGTAAATTGCTTTGGGTAATATAGTCATTTTCACAATATTGATTCTCCCAATCCAAGAACATGGTATATCTCTCCATCTGTTTGTATCATCTTTAATTTCTTTCATCAGTGTCTTACAGTTTTCTGCATACAGGTCTTTTGTCTCCTTAGGTAGGTTTATTCCTAGGTATTTTATTCTTTCTGTTGCAGTGGTAAATGGAAGTGTTTCCTTAATTTCTCCTTCAGATTTTTCATCATTAATGTATAGGGATGCAAGAGATTGCTGCGCATTAATTTTGCATACTGCTACTTTACCAAATTCATTGATTAGCTCTAGTAGTTTTCTGGTAGCATCTTTAGGATTCTCTATGTATAGTATCATGTCATTTGCAAACAGGGACAGTTTTACTCCTTCTTTTCCAATTTGGATTCCTTCTATTTCTTTTTCTTCTCTGATTGCTGTGGGTAAGACTTCCAAAACTATGTTGAATAATAGTGGTGAGAGTGGGCAACCTTGTCTTGTTCCTCATCTTCACGGAAACGGTTTCAGTTTTTCACCATTGAGAACAATGTCGGCTGTGAGTTTGTCATATATGGCCTTTATTATGTTGAGGTAAGTTCCCTCTGTACCTACTTTCTGGAGGGTTTTCATTATCAATGGGTGCTGAATTTTGTCAAATGCTTTTTCTTCATCATTTGAGATGATCATATGGCTTTTCTCCTTCAATTTGCTAATATGGTGTATCACGTTGACTGATTTGTGTATATTGAAGCATCCTTGCATTCCTGGGATAAACCCCACTTGATTATGGTGTATGATCCTTTTAATGTGCTGCTGGACTCTGCTAGTATTTTGTTTAGGATTTTTGCATCTGTGTTCATCAGTGATATTCGCCTGTAGTTTTCTTTTTCTTGTGAAATCTTTTTGGTATCAGGGTGATGGTGGCCTCGTAGAATGAGTTTGGGAGTGTTCCTCCCTCTGCTGTATTTTGGAAGAGTTTGAGAAGTGTAGGTGTTAGCTCTACTCTAAATGTTTGATAGAATTTGCCTGTGAAGCCATCTGGTCCTGGGCTTTTGTCTGTTGGAAGATTTTTAATCACAGTGTCAATTTCAGTGCTTGTGATTCATCTGTTTATATTTTCTATTTCTTCCTGGTTCATTCTCAAAGGTTGTGCTTTTCTAAGAATTTGTCCATTTCTTCTAGGTTGTCCATTTTTTTGGCCTATAGTTGCTTGTAGTAATCTCTCATGATCCTTTGTATTTCTGCAGTGTCAATTGTTACTTCTCCTTTTTCATTTCTATTTCTATCGATATGTGTCTTCTCCCTCTTTTTCTTGATGAGTCTGGCTAATGTTAACCCCCACTTTAAAAGATGAACTTGAGAGACCAGAATCAATTTCCATAGCGCACCTCATTTGTTTGAGAGATTTTTCTCTTCCCCAATTTGCACAACCAGTAGACTCTTGTGGCAAGAATTAAATAAGTGATTTGTTTTCAGAATTCAACTCATTGGCTCCGCATCCGTCCATGTGTAAACCAGTTTGTTTTGCCCTTTCCCCCCACTTCCTTTCTAAATCCCCAGTCAGTGCACCTTTCCTCAGATCCATGTGTCTTGACGGCCAGATGGGGAGTCCACTGGCTGAACACACTGTGACCACAGGGGTGAGGAGAGCCTCGGCCCCATACAATGGCTCCCCTCTCTTAGTTCCCGAGAAAGAGCAAACTTTCTATGTGCTTCTTTTTAAAATGCAACAATGTAAAGGTCACAGAGGAGGAGATGCAACTCAGAGTTGTAATAAGGAAGGGGAAATAAAAAATAATGACAGAAATAAATTGTCATAAGAGGGGATACAGTTATGATTTATTGTGATATTCTACAAATTTGGAGGTGATTAAAAGCCACCTAAAATTCACATTAACAAGTCCCATAAAAATGGAATTAAACTAGTGGGCATAATGTGGCAGGGTATAAAGAAAAGTCGTGACAGAAATAAATTGACAGAAGGATGATACTATTCAAGCTTCACTTTGTCACGCCGCCCTGACAGGAGCCTAGTATTTTAATTTCAGAGTTGTGGTTGAGTTTTTGGAGTTCATTAAAGGCCCACATTAAGAATCTCATAAAAGTGAGAAGAAATTAGTGACCATTAATGTGGCAGAGGAAATAAAGAAACAATCATGACAGAAATGAATTGACAGAAGAATGATACACTTAATGTTTCACTCTGACACCCTCTATTAATAGGCCGCTGCAAGCTGGAGCAAATGTCATTCATATTTTAGCCAAAGTATACCACTAATTAGGCCAGCTCTCTGCACTGGAATTAGATTTGAGATCCCTCACCTTTAGAGTGGAATCATTTGAATTCTAAAGAAAAGAGCTGGTGACAGAAAAAAAAACTTTCTACTTGGGCTTTTCTAATGAGATAAAATTCCCCCTTCTCCCCATTTCGCAGCTATAATTGCTGATTATGTTGTTACATAGCCGCGGCTCTCGGCTCTCTCCTCCCATCATTATGATCTAGTCTGGCAGATCAGGAGGCTTCAAACGCAGACTGGAGTGGTTTGAGTCTAATTTAGTGCTCATTTAGGCCGCAGGTACCACACAAGGTAAACATTGTATTGTTATAATTAATTACCCCTTAGGCCTTGCCAGGCCATCTCTGTTTCAGCTGACCCTTATCATAATAAGGCTTCCGGGCACATTGTATTTCGTTTGACAGATTAATTAGAAATTCAGCCGTGGAGGTACAAAGCAACTCGGTCATGAATATTTAAATGGCCTGACACAAAAAATCATGAAAGGGCTGCTGAACTACATGACGGACAGGGGATATTAGGCAAGTGACTCTAATCAATAATCTCTTGATCTCTTACATATTAATACACTGCCTGCTGTTATTAAGCTCCGTAATAAGGAAGGGGAGAGAAAGTTAGTGTAGCTCTGCTGTAGGCCTCGGTGAGGCCCCCAGTGGCTACGTTAACTGACTGGGAAAATGCACAGAGGAGCGGGCCTCAGCCTCCTCAATCTAATCCAATCTTAAGGCATGGCAGCTCTGAGTAGCACCGACCGGATAATTATTGGCACTGACAAGGTGAGGGCGTTTGCAGGCAAATGAGCTCGGAAGCAGGCGATGTCCCCAGACCACCCAGCGCAGGGCACGTGCTACAGCAGCCCGCGCTGCTGGGCCGCCTTGTCGGGGCTCGATCGGGGGTCCCCGGGGGTCCCGGAGCCCTGCCCAGGCCCAGGCGGGGGGCGGTGGCCAGGCCGGGGCTCCCGGGCCTGCTGTCGGGGCCACGCTGACACCGAGTCACGAGAGTCAGTCGGCCTCCCTTTGCTCATCTCTTCCGACGCCCAGGCCGCTGAGTGAATTAAGTAGTGGAGGCAGCTGAATATCATCTAAATTCATTAAGAGTGAGTCCTCCCAGCCCAAAGCAAGCCGCGCGCCGCTGCGGATGCCCCCTCGGCCCACGTGGGCCTGGTGCTGTCGCCTCGTATCTGCGGACCTGCTGCTGATGAACCCGGGGCGCAGGCGACCAAAGCACCAGGACCACGGCAGCGGCGGCGGCCGTTGGAAGCTGCCCGGCCTTGGCCCTATCAGCCCAGGGGCTGTCGGCGGGGCTGACCTTGCCCGCTGCCCCTCCAGGCACGTCTACATGTCCATGGAGGGCCTCGCCGGGCACTTCTACTGTCTTCTTTGCAGCCATCCGAGAATTCTTTCCTAACTGGAAAAAAGCGACCACCGCTAGCCTAGCCCATGTCTAGGAATGGGGGGCTTGTTAAAGAACTTGATTTCTGAGCTTCCACCTGGGGAGGCATGGAGCTTGGTTTGGTAGCAGGAGCTGGCCAAATATGAGAAGACGGAGGGATTTGCTTGTCAGTGCCCGAGGGAGAGGCGGGAAAAGGAGAGGCAAGAGGGGCATGTCCAAGCTCGGATTTCGGTGGTCGGATCCTGAGCCCTGGAATTAACCGAGAGATGTGTTTAAAAGAATAGGGGGTCGAATACTTCTGGGCGGTGCCCACATTCCCATGTATCCCAGTGCAGAAAAGTCTGACCCTCCTGAGAATGAGTTTCCTTTGCTTGCACAATTTTTTGCTTTGTTTTATTTTTTTTAAGTGGAAATTAAAGAAAATAAATAATTTTCATGCCTGTGGCAACATAGTGCAGAACATAAGGGAAAAAGAAAAAAGAACCAGTGAGATTTAGTGGAAACGGGAAGCCTGAGCCATTCTGGGGCCGTGAGGCCCCTGAAATGCATGGGCACCTTAGGGATAGGGTCTGCCCAATGTGAACTCACCTCCTAATTGTGGAAGAGGGGACCCATGCCAGCCTGGGAGACTCGCGTGTCTCTCTGGACCGCAGCCCGTTGTATTTAAGGTCCTTTCCTGTTTCTCCTGGTCTCTGTCCTCAAGTGGCCCCCAGGCTAGCAGGGACTCACGGAGTCCACGGAGGGCTCTGGAATTTGTAACCCAAACCACCGAGCTCAGCCTGAAGGAGCTCTGGTCGTGGATCCAATTCCAATCCCTCAGAAGATGCAACACACAGGGAGGGCCAGGAGCTGCCCGAGCCCCATTGTGGCCACAGCAGGACACCTACCGGCCGCATGGGTTTCCACACAGCCCCCAGCCTCAGTTTCCCCATCACACTTGGTACCCAAGTTTGTCCTGAGCACTAAATGGCCATCCCGTTCTCGAGCGCCTTGTCACGCAAAACACTGTCTGTCACTTGTTCCCTTTAACGAAGACCGGTTCCAGTTTATCCCACATCGCTCCTGGAGCCCCTTCCCTGGTGTTCTCAGCACTCCCACGCGGTCCTTTCCTCTGTGACTCCCTTTAGCTTTTTTTGTTTAATTAAAGCGTAGCTGATTTGCAGCATTGTGTTAATTTCTGCTGTACAGCAAAGTGATTTGCTTATACGTATATATACATTCTTTTTTTATATTCTTTTCCATGATGGTGTATCATAGGACATTGTATATAGTTCTCTGTGCTATACAGTAGGAGCTTATTGTTTATCCGTTCGCTATAAAAGCTTACATTTGCTAATCTCCCACTCCAACCCTCCCTAAGACCCCTCCTTTTATAAAATAATTTTACTTACCTTATTTTCTTTATTTTATTTTTGGCTGGGTTGGGTCTTTGTTGCTGCGCGTGGGCTTTTCTCTGGTTGCGGCGAGCAGGGGCTACTCTTTGCTGCGGTGCGCAGGCTTCTCATTGCGGCGGCTTCTCTTGTTGTGGAGCACAGGCTCTAGGCATGTGGGCTTCAGTAGTTGTGGCACGCGGGCACTAGAGCGCGGGCTCAGTAGGTGTGGCGCACGGGCTTAGTTGCTCCGTGGCATGTGGGATCTTCCCGGACCAGGGCTCGAACCCGTGTCCCCTGCATTAGCAGTTGGATTCTTAACCACTGCACCTCCAGGGAAGCCCAAGCCCCTCCTTCTTGGCAACCACCAGTCCTTTAGTTCTTAGCTGGCTTTGTGTTTGATTCCTGCCATGATCCTCTGTACTTTCCCACATCTTCTGCTGTCTGCTTCATTCCCCAGTGTTCCGGGAGCTCATCAAGGCCAGGGCTGGGGGTGAGGCCCCTTGCAGCCCCCTGGGTGTTCAGGACTGTGCGTGGCAGGTAGGCGTGCTGCTGGCTGTACCCAGTGTGGAAAGCCCTGCCGTCTTTACCTGCGTCTAGGGACTTGCACAAACAGCCCCACTCTGGGCTTCAGCTCAAAAAGGGGGTAGATAATTAGGAATAAAGAAAAACAATCCCAGGGTGACTGCCAAGTTAAATACTCAAGTGCAAACCTTGCAAGAATTGTTCTACTGATAATGATAATAATAATAACAGCAATGATGACCGTGATCATTTCTACCCTAGCTGTTCGGTTTATAAAAACATTACTAAAAGGTATAGCTCTGGGAATGAGTTCCTGTACCTCCATCTCATTATGGCCAAATCGTAATGAAGTGCAAGCCAAGAAGCAAATTCATTGCAAATTATATAAAAGATTTGGGGCCAAAATGAAGCTGTTAAAAACCACATCTGTAAAAATGGTATAATTATTATGGGTGGGTAAAAATCTGGCAAGAATTATTTTCTTAAATAAGGCGTAAAGGAGAACAGATGTGTTATAACTGACACTCTTTTTTCTGCAGTTTCAGGATTTCTGCAAAAAGAAAAAACTTGATCCGATTTATCAGATTATCCTATTTATTACAGCACAGCTAGGGCTACAGAAAACCCTTTTGTCTCCTTCTCATCTCCAGGAAAAGGAAGGCAGTCCAAAGGAACCAGGTAAGTTTGCTTGATGGCAGAAGAGCTCCGTCAGTTCAGAGAAAGGCGTATTGAATGGCGGGTTGAAGGAAGGGTGGAAGAATAGAAAGGTCTGCTGAAGATTCAGGGACAGGAGGGGAGGTGACAATAAGCTCTAAGCAGAAGACTGAAAAGGCAAAGGAGGACCGGTGTGTCAGCATCGGGATGGAATGGGAAAAATGGCCAAAGACAAAGACAGGCAACTTAAGTCTGGAAATCATTATGGTGCAGTGAAGACAACTGAATTCCATATTACCTTGGTCAATGTCTGCAGTTGGGGGAGGTATTTGGGTTGGGTTTGCTTTCGGAGCTTAGCAACATAAATTTGTTGTCCCTGAACTATTAAATACAGTGGACACATGTTGGCAAAGAGGATCCAGAGAGGCATGGAACTTATTAAGGGACAGCCTATGAAATAATCACCTAAATGGGCCCACTGCACTATTTTAATATCCCATGACAACACTCAATTGTCAAATTCAGCTAGAGTGTCCAGGATGCTACTAAAATTAAGCCAGAAATTCCTGGATTTATTCTCTCTTTTTCCCCTTCAGTTAGGAACAGGAAATGCCAGTAAGCTGTGAGAATCTAAGCAAGAAATAAGAAACTGGGAAGAAAAAAGGATAGTCTAGCATTTTATGAGATTTCTGCCATTAAATCTATAACAAACGCCTTTCACCTACCCTCGATAAAGAGGCAAATGTGGGATTTTAATTGGACTTTTGGCTTTTCTTCATTTGATTTAAACCAAGGTAGAATTTCAAATAATAACACAGGAACACCTGGTTAACAAGTTAGATGCTACGCAGAGTTGTAAATTGTGGTTTTAATAGTTGCTCACGGGGGGATTTAAAAGGGTCTCATTGTTCTGTTTGGCAGATTTTTTAAAAAAATCACCGACTACTGGGATTTAAAAGCCACGCACCTGATTTCAATGCAACTCAGATCATGAAATTTAATCATGTGACCCCACTTGTGGCCGTTTATACGGGGGTGACTCACAGCCCGTGATGGGCTTTGCAAGTTCTCCGAAGTCATCATCCAGCTTCAAGTTGGAAGAAATCTAATCATTTCATCTTTCTAAGCAAACAGGGAAGATTTGGGGTGTAAGCATCTGGTAAAGCCATGGGGATGTAGGTGTGTGTGTATGTCCACATATGCTCATATCTGCCCACTCAGCATCGTTTGTCGGTGTGAACCCGAAGGCGTGTAAATGTTTGGCTGGGAAGTTCTCCTCTTACTCTTTTGGAAAAACAAATGTACGTTCCCCAAGCGCAGACTCCAGACTTCTTCGGGTGGCTCACAGGTTTTCCTTTCCACCAGCTCCTTCCTTGGCAGCAGGGGGCTAGCCCTGCCTGGAAGCCTGAGTGGGGTGACCCCATATTTTAAAGTGACAGTTTTCAAACCGCCTGCATGACTTTTGCCCTTCCCTCCCAGCTGTGGCCACCACCCGGCCTCTGCCTCCCAACCTGACCCTGAAGGGCAAACATGGAGAACAAAGACTGGTCTCATTACTTCTCTCTGACGGAACCAGGAGCTCGGTGGAAATTGCCCACAGAGATGCCCTTGGGAGAAGTGCTCTCCAGCCCCTGCCCCCCCCCCCCCCCCCGTCCTCTTCCATCACCTCATCCTTCTTTTCTTTCTCTTCCTATGGCCGGCCCATCGCAGCCCAGCCCGGGAGAGTAGCCATCGTGCGCCTCCTCGGATGGCTCCCGAACTGAATCCCTGCAGCCTGAAGCCCAGGGCATCATAAGGATGGGGGGCACGAAGGGGCTCCAGAGAGGCCTTTACGTGGAGGCCACCCCATTGCAAACCACTGCTTTAGGATGAGCAAGTTGAAGCCCAGAGAACCGGAGTGTAGCCTGGCAGGGGCGGGGCTGGGCCAGAGCCCGGGTGTCCCCACTGTCACTGTCCTGCGTCATGTGCGTGGAGAGGCCACGCCTGGCCGCCCATCCCTCCATGGTCCTGCCGGCCCAGGGGCAGGTTCCGACTTCCAGGCATTCCTTCTGGGAAACTTCCTCCTGGAAAAAGGCCTCGGCAAAAAGGGAGGGTGTCCTACTGCGGGGCTGTGCAGAGGCCAGAGCCTCTGCTGAGCCAGGGAGGGGCTGCCAGGGAACCCGGAATCTCCGGTCTTCAGCTGTTTGCCATCATTTTGGTCTCCTGAGGCCCAGGGCCTCACACACAGTGGGCGCCCCGTTTCTCTCACACGCTGGGTACCGGCTACCTCCCAGGCACCGGCACCCAGCGTTCGCTTAGTCGGTCCATCTGAGCACAGTCTGCCCTGCTCCCTGTCAGAGCCTGCATTTATGGCGTCTCTCTGCTTCACAGGAGGACATGCCAGGCGAGCTGGCCAGAAGGTCAGCAGACGCTGTCACATCCTACTGAGACGAGGAGTTGGGCATGAAAGAGCAGCGCGGCCAGACGAGAAGGGCAACTCGTTCTGTGAGAAACATCGTTGGGGTTAGGCCTGCTCACCAAAGACCTAATCGGTGATGAACGGGTCACCCAAATCGACGTGACCTCCACCACCACAGCGGGCAAGGCAGACCTGTGTGGGCTGTCTGCGATTCTTCAGGCGTTCCTGGACTCAGGTCCCTGTCACCGAGCGGCCCCACCTGGGCTCTCGTGAGGGGAGATGTGGGTCTTACAGAGGTCTCCTCCCTCCTGTCAACTGAGCCGTCACCGGTCATTCCCCCTCCACACAGTGAAATATGTATTTTGTCAATCGGATCTTTGAATTCTTATGATTCATTTTAACTTTAGATTCTGCTATGAGGAAATAAAGTTTCCATGGTGACGTTAGATGGGCGCTGTGTTTCCTTTTGCACAGAGTCAGATGCTGCCTTAAGAGGTACCTTGGCCAACAAGGACCTACTGTACAGCACAGGGAACTCTACTCAATATTCCGTAATAACCCAAATGGGAAAAGAATTTGAAAAAGAATGAATATATGTGTATGTATAACTGGATCACTTTGCTGCACACCTGAAACTAGCGCAACATTGTAAATCAACTATACTCCAATAAAATTTTAAAAAAAAGAAATTCTGTGAAAACCCAGTGCCCAGTGTCAGGGCTGTGCCTTGTCCAAGCTGGGTGACGGCAGATCGTTTATTTGCTTTGAGATTCATTTGCCTCATCTTCAAAATGGGAGAATGATAATATTTTCATGAGGTTGGTGAAGACTCCATGAGACTTTTCTGGGAAGAAACCTAGCACAACACTTCCCCATCCCAAGGGCTCAGTAAAAGCTGCATCTCTCTCCTCCCCGACCTCAGGCACAACTCATGGGCAGAGATCAGACAGACAAGGAGGATGGCGTGCAGAATGGCAAAGGTTCGCCCATCTCTCCTTTGGGCAGATGGATTTCTCAGTTTTTCAGGATGAAATTGAGCACCTACATATCCTTCAGGTTCAAGGGCATCTGGTTGACAGTGCACTAGAGCCTTGATTTCCTCCAGGACTTAGCCCCTGGTTGGAGGTAGCTACACAAAGGGCCGTGATCCTGGCTGAAGGGCTTCCACAACCAAAATCTTGTTGTTTTCCGCCATAAAGTTGAACATCTGATTGGCTGAGCCAAGTCCAAGTACACGGAGTGGTTCACATTTTCATTTTTCACCCTGCTGTTGGGTATTACGTTGACACTGGCCCAGCCACTGGTCCCAGAGGCCCAGGCTCAGGGCCTGTCTCCAGCACAAGATTTTGAGTCAACGTGAGTCTCTCAAGAATGTTTTTGGTAACAAGAGAGCCACGGTGCCAAGGTCCATGGGGGGACACGGGGAGCACTTATGGAAGAGCCCATAGTTCAACCTGGCTCGGCTGCAGGGTCAGGGACCTGGGTGGTGGACGAGGTTGGGCAGGCATGGGGTCACAGGTGGTGGGAGGGAAGCACAGCCACAGGGACTTTATGGGGCTGGCAGGAGTTGCCAGCGAAGGCCTGGAGGGCAGAGGGTGGCCATGAGGTTTCCAGCTACAAGAACACTGTGGCACCTCTTCCAGGAAGCCCACCAGGCCTGTGCTGCCCTTGGCCGGGCCTGCAGTGATGCAGGCTGGGAGGGGGGTGGAGGGTGCTAACTGCCCTTAAGGGAAACTGGGCACTTGTCACTGGGTCCCCAGGCCAGAGCACAGCAGGACCCCACCGATTCCTGGTTCCTGACTGAGGATTTTGGTGTTCCTACGAAAGTCCCTCAACAAAGCAACCCTTGCCTGGTGCAGGGAAAGGAACAGGAAACTCTAGCTCCCCTGCTCTAGGGGCAGCTCCTACATCTTCCAGGGGCCTGGAGTGAGCATAGCCAACTCCTAGGGCTTAACTTGGTCCACGTTCCTGATGGGGCCAACGCAAAGCAGGTTTCAGCCCCAGGAAGAAAAGAGCCTACAAACATCTGAGTGAGACACCTTCATGAGTCTGGACAGGAATAAAGCTTGTATGCCAGACTTTTTCCTGCACAGCCCCGAGAGCCAAAGACCTCTAAGGCTCCTGAGATTCTGTGTGTGTGTGTGTGTGTGTGTGTGTGTGTGTGTATTATGTATGTGTATGTGTGTGCCCTGTATCTGTGTATGTGTGCATGCATGTGTACACACATGTGCACGTGTGTATACATGTGCGTGGGTATGTAGACGTGCACATGTGAATTGTGTCTGTCTGCACATGTATATGCGTGTGTGTGTGTACGTGTGCCTGCATGTGTGTTTAATTATTTTACACTTTCATTGACATGTGATGTGAGCTGTATATGCTCACTTCCAGGCCAGATTAACAGTGACAGAGGAGTCACAAATATAGCTCAGAATCGTTTGTGACTGTGCTGTTTTCATTCCTACATAAATTTTTTTTACATTAACCTTCACTAAGGACATCTTAGCGTCTGGTTCAGCTCTCCTAACTGCCCACCTGGCCCCGGCCCTTGGCCCTCTAGTCGGTATCTCAAGCCGAACTTCTGATGTCTCCAACCCGCTCCTCCCCCACTTTTCCTTCCCTCTGTCCCCAGGGCTCAGGCCGCATGCTCCGTGCAGACCTGTCTCAGTCCTCTGCCCATAAATGTCCCGCTCGGGCCCTGCCTTTCCATTCTGCAGCCATGGCTGTGAGGCAAGTCAGCACCATCTTTCTTCAGCGGCACCGTCCACCTCTCAGCACCACTCTCGGTTCACAGCCGCTGGTGCTCTCACAGGGATGTACAGCTGCCGTGGTAATCCTCTGATCGAGAATCTCCAGGGGTCTCTCATCACCGTCAGAGTCAAGTGCCAATCTGACCATGACCCACTGCTCCCATCTGCCGCCCTGCCTGGCCTCGCCTGCAAGCCAAGGTCACTTCTGCTCCAGCGCTTGACCCTGAGTTTCCCTGGGTCCAGAATGCTTTCCCGTCACCTTTGCTGGGCTGATTCCCTCCACTCTGGACAGAGAGGTCCTTCCCAGCAACCATCCATTCCTGTCCTTGTCAAGAAATATTCTGTCCTCCCACAGCTCTCGGACATGATTGTATTTGTATGTTTTTGCATCCACAGGTAGAACGTGAGCCCTGTGACAGCAGGGCATGGTCGTGCCATCTCCCTGGTGCACAAGGCAGCACCGGGCATGGTGCAGGGACTCAGTGAATAGTTGGTGAATGGATACATGAGGGAATGAGCCATCCTGTAAGGCGGGCAGTACCAGTCCCTCTATGGAGAACGTAACTGAGGCTCAGAGAGGTCTAGCATCTTGCCTGTGGCCACACAGCTTCCACGTGGCAGAGCCTGGATGTAAATTGTTTCTTCCACTTTAAAGCCAGTGCTCCCCCTTGACAGTGCTATGCACAATGTGGAAGCCAAGGATTCTAGATTTTTCTTCAGCTGCTGGGGTTCCACTCTCAGGTCAGGAAGCCAGCTGGGTTCAGAAGCTGTGCAGGAGGGTCTCCTCCTCGCCCCCACAGATACTCCTGCCCACCCCTCAGAGTCCTGCTCTTTCCAACAGCTAGAAAATTCACCTCAACCTTCCAACCTTGCATAGGGAAGCATGTGAGGCGGTATATTAAGTTTGGGGTTTTGGCACACTTTTTTTTTGACATGACGTTGTCAACTTGCCTATGATCAAATATGCTGTTTTCTGGACAGTTCACAATAACTTCTGTCTTTATCAATCCTGTGGTTATTTCCGTGCAGATCTTTTGGACAAAAGCACATCACCTCACCTGCCTTGTTTTATTACTCTCTTTCCTCTTGTAGCCTAAGAGTTACTCTCAGCCCCGCAAGGAAAATCTGCAGTTTCCCCAACGCGGCAGCATTGGACGGTGGCGAGAGGCTTGCCCGAGGTGCTGGTTCCCGGTGCAGCTTTTCTAGAGCTGAGCAAAGTGCATTTCCAGGACTGACTTCAAGGCAGTTAACGAAGTACGAGAGCATCATTACCTCTACATGTTGGCTTTAAACACATATTTATACTTCTCTGGCTCAACGGTTACTCTCCAGAGTGAATCGGGGCTGCTGAATGCTCGCCTTCTGTTTCCCCTCCTCCACAGCTTCCTTCATCGCCTGCTCTCTCTTCCATCTCTTTGTCCTCCTCCCTCTCTCCTCCTTCTCTTTCTCCTTCTGTCCTTTTAATAATATCTCCATTTTCACGTGGCTGTACCTTCTCGCCCGGGAGATGATGGCAGTTCTGAGGGGCAGGAATGGATTCTTCAGCACGAGAACTCAATGGTCCAGGTCTGTGTAGACTCACATCCATAGCTTGGGTACCACATTTGAGTTGCTTTGTTCACTTTTCCTTTTCAGTCTTCTCCTGTGCAGGCAGGGCATGAAGAGAGGTACACGTGATCTCCTTGTGCATGTGTGTTCTTTTCCTTGATTCGACCCAGGCTCTTCATTCGACGGGTGCCGAAGGACGCAGAATGCACCTGAATTACTGTACAGTACGAGGGAATTTAATTAAGAATATACACATTAGAATTGCGGTGGGATTGCCTATTTAATGGTACTTTATTAAGCCTTCTATCAAACCCTTTTTTATGTATATCAGTTGATATACAATTAATCTGTTCTTTGGTGAGAAAAAAAATAGCACCTGAGGTGGATGAAAAGTGTCAGATGATAATAATTATAAGCAGCTGTTCACTTGTAGCACCTCTGGCCGACATGGGGGATGCTGTGAGCTACCAGAGTCCTCGCAACAGCCCAGCTCATTAGACTTGACCTTCCCAGCTGGGGATTTCATTTGTGTTTTTTTAATGGGTTTGTATATCTCAAATCACAACACCTTATGAAGACGGAGTCTTTGTAGCTGTAACAAAAGAGAGCAGGCAAGTTGACAAAAAAGCCACGGCTCTGGCAGACTGGCAGGGTACCGCCGTACTGCAGGTAACTTTTCAGCCACTGGCTGGGGAAAGGCGTGCCACCCCACGTCTCAGCTGAGATAAATGCCTTTCCTTAGCTTTGAAGCATCTCGGCTCGGTGCAGCCACCAGCGGTAGAACAGTAATTGCTAAGTCCTGATTGCACTTTGGAGCACGATGACAGCCCACTTACAGCCAGACCTCCAAACCCACAGGAGCCCCAATTTCCAGCAACACCTCGTCTCCAGGCGTGGGGTCTTCCCGAGGACCACCTCGCCGCTGCACATATCAGATGCCCTTGGAAGCGCAGATCAGAGATACAGATGGAGGCGCTGGGAGAGGTGGAAGAATCTTTGAAAGAGCATCTCTGGTTTTTTCTTTTCCTTTCCATTTATGTTTGTAATAAACTCACTCTCATACAATTAGCCTCAATTGTTTTTATATCTTCGGAGGCAATAACACAAGCAATCTGGGGAATTCGGTAGTAATCCGTATACCTGTGTTCATTTACCCAAATCACTATGGCTACAGCCGGGGCAAACGGTTTACGTGAGACTTCGAGAGCCTCTTTCCAGCTGCTAATGACCTTTCTGTTCCTCGAGTAATACCAACAAACCGGGAGGCTGCCCACGCCGTTAAAGCCAATTGCCTCTCAAGTTACTGAGGGGCTGGAGCGTCTCCTCATTTATTTTCTCTCATCTGATGTAACTCACATGCCACTTTCTTGTCTTTAAAGAAGGGGAAAAACTGTGGATTATTGATTTGCTTCTGAGCAGAAGACCAACCTAAAAGCCCCGATGAATTGTCACTCATTATTGAAATTACTGAACACTAATTAAACTGGCAGCTCAAATCCCAGCAGGCCACACTGATCTGGAGCTGAAATTCAGACACTTGGGCAGCGGAAGAGAGAGAGAGTTAGCAGCCACCGGGACTGTAATAAGCTTTGCATTAATTTTTGCTTCTTAAAGGCATACAGCCCTGTTTGCGCTGGCCTGGACGGCTGCCGCCCCAGCTAAGGTGCTGAGGTCCCATTCCTCTTTTGTTTTATTTTGTTTTTTCTGCAGGAACCAGTGATTCAGATCTGTCTCAGAATTTTGCAGTGAGGCTCAGCCCTGCTCCCCTGTGAGGGCAGTGCAGGACCCCGAAGCAGGGAGCAAGACGTCTCCCAGGCACAGGAAGGCTGGAAATCTGGGTGAGGAAACTGAGTCAGCCTCGAAGGAGAGCGATGACGCTGGCCTCCCGGGAAACAAACAAGGCCAATTCGCATTTCCGATTCACCCAGTCTGATTTACTTTCTAAAATATGCCTTGGCCTATTTTCACAGCTGCACAAACTCCACGTCAATCATGCATGATCGTGGTTAATCCACCTCCTTTGGCTCTAAGTAGTAGACCCTCATTTGTTCAGATTCAAGGGGGGCTGGTTCTGGGGAAGGGGCTGGTCTGAGGCTGAAATTGAGAGTTAATGTCGTGGAGTCAGGGGAAAAAGCAGAGCTAATTGGGCCTTTAGAAGGCCTCGAGTACACAGCCAAGATATGGGCAGGAAGGAGGTGGTGGGTGACAGTCTCTTGGCCAGGGATATGCAGACAAGTGTGTCTTGCCTGAGCGATTTCTTCTTCCCTAAGAAATTCGTTGAAAAGCAGAAATGTGGAGAGTGCAGAGCAGCTTTATCTGTGAGGGCCAACAACTACAGACCACCCAGCTGTCCATAGGCAGGTGTGTGGACTGGAAACCACCCAACTGTCTATCGGCAGGTGTGCACATAAGCAGACTGTGATATAGCCACACAATGCACCCCAACTCAGCACCGAAAGGGAGCGAATTATGGAAACAGATGACAGAAGAGTTAGTTTTCTTTTAAAACAGGGCTATTTGGGAGCAGTCATTCACACTATAGTATGAATTGACCTATCCGAGTACTTTCCTCCAAAACCATGAAAGAACGTGCATTTTAAAGAAGATGAAGAGGATGAAAATGAAGAAGCAGCACTGGAGGAAGGGTCATTCTGAGAGAGGGGACAACACAGGCTGTGTCACTCTTAGGTGACGACCATAACCCCCACACCATCTTAAAAATGAGCTGTTTCGGGCATTTAAGACTTGGAATTCCTGAGTTTTTGTCAGAAACTGGTTAGACGGCTTCCCTGGTGGCGCAGTGGTTGAGAGTCCGCCTGCCGATGCGGGGGGCGTGGGTTCGTGCCCCGGTCCGGGAGGATCCCACATGCCGCGGAGCGGCTGGGCCCGTGAGCCATGGCCGCTGGGCCTGCGTGTCCGGAGCCTGTGGTCCGCAACGTGAGAGGCCACGACAGTGAGAGGCCCGCGTACTGCAAAAAAAAAAAAAAAAAAAAAAAAAAAAAAAGACTAGTTAGACCCACTCCGTACAGTTCTCACGGTCCGGTTCGGCCTGGGTTCACACAGGGACAAGGAGGAAGGAACTCATGAATGGGGTTTCTCGGCAGCCCAGGAGCCCCAGGCGGGCATTTCCTGAATTTTGGAGGAACAGCTCACAGGCCGCTGGACCACCTGCCTTGTTGGAGCTTCACTTTCTCAGAGAGAAGCAAACAGCAGAGTTCTGAACCCCTCAGAGAGCGGGCCGCCATCATTGCCATGGAAACCAGGCCTTTGGCAAGACTGGCATTTCCCTTTGGCCAGGGCAGACTGCTCTGGGAGCATGGGAGTCAGGCCCTGGAAGGCATGATTATTCCAAGAACCAGAGTAGGAGGGTGCCGTGATTCCAGGCTGGGGCCCTGGGGCCACACTTTCAGGGGTCCAGCTGTCTGGTCTTGGGAATGTTACCTAAATCCCTTTTCCTCTCTCAGTGTCCTCATCTTTAAGTTTCTGACAGTCACGTTACCTTAAAGATGAAATGAAATCATCTCTATAAAACTAACACAGCACCTGGCCTGTAGTAAAGTGCTCAGTAAAGACTTTGGGTTCTTGACCCTTGACCCTGGGATTTTTCTCTGCTGTGCTGATGGCTTGTAGCAATTATATGTATGTTTTGCTCAGTTGCTGGGCAGTCCTCATGTCATGTTACCTGGTGAGGGTCACGCTATTCATCCATGTTTCCACACATGCCAGCCGCACTTTCCACCAATCAGTGATGGGCTTCTCGTGTCTTCTCACAACCTCTTCTACATCTTCTCTATGAATTTATTTATTTACTTAGTTGTTTATTCATCTGTCTCATTCAGAGCTTGATGAGTACTACAACATCTCTTTCTTTTAGAAATCCATGCCCAGCTTTGTGTGTTCCATTCTTATTCAGTGTTTACCAAACATGTGGTATCGTTAACCTAAACTTCATCCCGTCCCATTGCTTGAGGTAGCTTGCAAAATTGTGTTGTCAAGGTGATGGTGATGATGACAGCCCACATTTACTGAGCCCCATTGGTACCCTAATCCCCACCTCACAAACACACACACACACACAAATTATTTAACTCTAAAACATAGGTAATTATTGTAGTTTTATAGACATAAAGCACAAGGAAGTAAAGTTACTTTCCCAAGGTCACACAACCAATAGTTAGGAGAGAAAACACAAATAAAAAAGATAAAGACATTAGATCAAAGGGAAAATAAATTTTGAACAGCAAAATGGAGCCAGGCTAATGTAGGGTAAATGGATGTTGTAATGTCTTTCACAGCCACTAGAGTTAGCTCATAAAGATCTATTTTTCCCAGCAGCCAAGGCAATAGGGAGAGTATGGTAAGTTATGAGACTCACCTTGACCGGAAAATGAAAGATACTGGTTTCTTGGGAGAAGGGCAGATTTTTGGTGTGATAAATGTCGAGATCCACGCTGATTTCCAGGGTTGGTACTGATACCCTAACAGGGACAGTCTGGACTTGTAGGAATCTTAAAGCCAAAGAATGAACAAAGCAGAAAAAATGACTCATTGTATATACTTCATGTTACTTCCCTTCTTTTTTTTAAGAAAAATTATGTTTTTAAAGTCAAACATTTTATTTTCACAGCCACTATTATTTCCACGTGACTCTAGTATTTTATGTGGATCTTCCACAAAGTGAATTACAAATGTGTCATCTTTGATTGTTCACTCAATCCACCTGTATTTTGACCCATTTTTCCTTTACTAGATGGGGAGTAGTATCTTTCATGTCTACTATTTTGGTGATAAACATTAAAATTTAAGCATATATTCTAGCAGAGATTAAATTTGAATGGATAAGAACCTTAGCACACTTCTGTTTCCTCCCAAACCTTCTCCTAACTCCCTATTATTGACTCTAGTATTTTATGTGGATCTTCCACAAAGTGAATTACAAATGTATCGTCTTTGATTGTTCACTCGATCCACCCATATTCTGACCCTTTTTTCCTTTACTAGATGGGGAGTAATATCTTTCATGTCTAATATTTTGGTGATAAACCTTAAAATTTAAGCATATATTCTAGCAAAGATTAAATTTGAATGGATAAGAACCTTAACACACTTCTGTTTCCTTGCAAACCTTCTCCTAACTCCCTATTATTGTCTGGAAGTTTATTTTGAGTTTATTGATACATGCTGTCTTTGTCATCTTGGGCTATCATTATAAAATGACAGACTAGACTAGGCCGGAACAAACAACAGATATTTATCTTCTTTCAGTTCTGGAGGCAAGAGGTCCCAGGTATGGCAGGGTTGGTTTCTGGTGAGAGCTCTCTTCTGTCCTTAGGGACAGCTACCTTCTCACTGTGTTCTCACATGGAAAGAGAGACAGAAAGAAGGAGGAAGAGAGAGAGAGAGAAATGGAGAGAGAGAGATGGAGAGAGAGAGAGAGGTGGAGAGAGAGAGAGAGAAAGAGAGAGAGAGATAGGGAGAGGGAGAGAGGGAGAATTCTATGGTATCTCTTCTTATAAGAACACTGATAATATAGGATCAGGGTCCCACCCTTAGGATCTCATTTAACCTTAATTATTTCCTTAGAGTCCTCATTCCCAAATATAGACACATTGTGGGGTAAGGATTCAACATATGAATTTGCAGTCACACAAATATTCATTCCGTAACACATTACCTAAAAGTTAATATCTTTATTATTGTTTCATTATTATTACTATTTTATTTGAATGTCAGTTTTTTTAATCTTCCAAAATATATCATTTATTTACTTATTTATTTTTTGCTCTTCACCATGTATTACTGAATTTCAGTACTTTCTTTGTGTGTGTTTTGTTTTTGTTTTTGATTTTGTTTTTCTGCAATGCATCTCTAAGTATTTTTTGTCAGGGATTTGAATTTCTAATTTTTTTGTCTGTCTGAAAATATTCTTATTTTAACCTCATCTTGAAATGTAACTTGAAGGAATATAGACTTTTAGATTCAAAATGCTTTGTCTTTGGTATCTTGAAGATGTCATTTCATTATTTACTGGTCTCTTTCGTAGCTGATGAGAAGTTTGCATCAGTTGGATTATAGTTATTTGTAAGTAATCTGTGTTTTCCCTCTGGTAGCCTCTTTACTTTTCTCTTCATCTTTGATGTTCTGCAATTACATTGTGCTGTTTCTGGATGTGGGTTCTTGTGTACTGATCCTGTGTGGTGTTTGGTTGGATTTTTAAATCTAATTCATTTCATGCCTTGATTCTGGAAAATTCTGTCATCAGTTCAAATATTGCCTCACTATCATTTATTTATTTATTTATTTTAACCCTCCAAATATGGAGGATGTATGTATGTTGGATCTTCTCAATATACCTTCATTCTCCTTTACTGGCTTTCACGGATTTTCGTGTCTCTGACCCTCTGTGCTAGAGTCCAGGTAATTTTTTTTTGGTTCTGTCTCAAGGTTAATTAATTATTTATCAACAGTGACTTACTATTTACTCATCTATTTTTTCCATAACTATACTTTTCACTTCCACAATTTCTAATTGGTTTTATTTTGTGTAGCTCTGGCTTCTTGTCTCATAACCACCTATCTTTTTTCATAACTACTTCTTACTCTTTCATTATATGCACGAGTGTTTTTTTTAATCTTGTGGAGGCTTTAACAATTACTTATTTTGACATCCCTTTCAGTTTTTTCTATTATCTCCTGTGTGTGGAGCCTGTTGACTCATTCACAGCCCTGCATCCAGGTACTGGTAACTCTACTTTGGGAAGTCATCTCCCAGGAGATGCTTTTCTTCCAGGCCCTGAGCCATGACCGTCTCCCTGTGGAATGGATTGGATTCTTCTCTGACTCGCTTCGCACCCACTTGATCCCCCTGCTCACTCCAGCTCCTGTTGACACAACCGACTCTGGCAGGTATACCTGGCAGCACCTGTGCTCAGCTGCTGCAGGCATCTCTTGCTTTCTGCCACCTTGCATGGGACACCTGCAAATCGCACTTCTTTCTAAGGCAGGTGCCAACCGGCAAAGGTGAGGGAGTGAAGACCCCATGGAGCAAATCCTGACCAATCAAGATGGGAGCCAGACGATGAATACCACCTTCTTTCTCACAGGTAACAAATACGAAGGCATCTCTCAATCCCATCTCCATGATCAAGCTTCTGATGCTCAGCTGGGGACCAGCTCGATGACATACCTTTGCATTGGCTTTCAGGTGAGTAACTTGACCTCCCCCAGCAGCCTCCTGCCCTGGGCAAGCAGATCACCCGGGATGGGGTGGGACAAAGGATGTGGTCACATGCTCCGTGTTCAGACTCCCCTTCAGCTGTGTCTCTGGAAGTTACCTGTAGGTCCTGGATACCTCCGCCTCCCTGCCTTGTCTGAAGCACAAGGTGGGAAAAGTCTGATCTACCGGCAGCCTCTGAGAACAGTTTACTGGGAAAGCATCTCCCAAGAAGCAGAAAAACCTGCCAGCATTTAAGTGAGGCAAAGAGTTGTAGGTCTGATTTTTCTCTGACTGTCTGCTACTAGGAACCCTCGGTTTAGGCTTCGTAATGTATACATTTTGTCCGCATACCCATTGCCCATTTGCCCCTCAGGGTCCCCCGGGGCTTAGACAGTCTAGAGATTATTCCCAGTATAGAAAGGAGACTCCAAAGTCCTGTGACTGTCCCTAGTCCCCCTGGTGGTAAGCCAGAGGTACCCTGTCCATGCCCCCTCACTCCTCTCTTCTGCTCCAAAAGGAACATGTCCACACTCTCCACCCAGACCTGTACCAGAACAGGCATGCGGTGTGGAAGCATTCAGTCTCATTGGAAAGAAGGTGCCTACATGTATAGAAAGAGTCCTGAAGACTCATACCACCAAGAGGCAAAAGGGCGTGACCTCCTCTGACTTAAGTTGCTGGAGAAATAGCGGAATGCCTGGTGGCTCCAGGTGGAAGTGGCCTTGGGGAGAGCCTACAGACTATATTTTGGGGCTTGTTCCCACAGGTCCCAATATGCTTCAAGGAATTTTAAGATATTGTCTTGCTTTTCTCCTTAAATGAGAGAGGCTGTGTGAGAACAAGCTGATTAAATAGGAGGGCAGGACCGCAGGGCAGGTCTTGCTGTTAAATGAGCAGAGATGGGCACAAAATAGACCCAGAAAGAGATTTTTAGAGATCGACTTTAAGAACTGAGATAAAATGCAGCTCCGGCGGCTGTTCTGAACGGCGTTGATGGGAGCCTGGAGAGGAGGTTATTTAAGCACTTGAGAGAGACTAAAGGCTTAAGTCTAATCTCTGTGCTGTGCTCAGACTCCCAGCACGTGTAGCTCCTGGCCCCGGGCACGGGCTGGGGCGCAGCAGAAGCCACCCAGGCTGTGAGCTCGAGGAGGAGTGGGTACCAGCCACGTGCGAGCCTGGCGGCCCTGCTTGTGGGGCTGCACCCTCTTCAGTGGGAGGGACTTGGCGATTAAAGAGCTCCCTGGAGACAGTCAGTTTTCACCACCAGCCCAGGTGGCACAACTAGTCATCCCTTGGAGCCTCTCCCCAGGACTGGCCCTGGGTGAGATTTTAAGAAGCCAGACCCAGGGCAGGGGTTACCCTTTGAGCCCAAAGTCCTTTGAACAGCATCTCCATTTTCCAAAGCACCTGATGGCTTTCCTGTAATGTGGTAGCAAAGGGTGAGTGTGGAAGATGCAAGGAAAGGATGAAACAGCCTTTCAGAGGCAGAATCCGCAGACCATTCTGGAGACGAGAGGAAATGAAAGGTTCTTATGGGTCCCAAGAGATATGATGATTATAAAAAGCAGCACTGAAGTTTTCCCACGGCTCTTTAGTGAGAGGGGCACCCTGATCCCACAAAGGGCAGGGACCGTGTCCAGAGGCTTGGTCGGATTATGGGCTTTCACTGTTTTTGCTGAATTGCTAAAGGGAAGACACTTCCTCATGGGTCCACCCACCCCCGCAAATCCCGTCCAGGGTCCTGGACTTTCTTCCGGTGAAGTGGGGAAGCAGAACATGTGGTTGGGGTGTCTGGAGCCCAAGAAAGAACAATAACCAACAGTTCCAACTGTGTGGTCCTTGGGCAGCCCAGGTGAGGGCTGTGGTAACCTGCCCGCACACCCTCCAAAGGCAGGGCGGTGAAGGCCCATCCCACGGGCTGGACACTCCACAGCTCTGGCGAGGGCTCTAGCCTTTCACTTCTGGAGGTGACTAACATCTCCACTTCCAGAGAAGTTGGGCGTCTTGTTCAAGGTCATGTGAACAAAGTCAGGACTTCACGGGCCTAACTAGGTACTCCTTGCATTGCAGGAACTGCCCGTGAATTCTCGCCCTTGTGCTGTTCTCTAGCAAATTCTACCTTCTGCTCCAATCCAACCCTGTTGTCACTCTTGTTACTCAGGGAAAAAGAACTGAGGATGTTTCTTAGAAGGACACACACAAACACACACACACACACATATTCTCTTGCAATGTCCTCTGGATATGTTTAAATAATCAGAACTGCAGATTTTGACTTTGAAACCTCTGTTTTCTAAGATACGAACAGATGGGAATTTTAAAAGAATGTTGACTCCCTTGAACCCGGGTGGGTTTGGAGCCCCTCAGCATCATGGGTGATGGTCCTTTGCCCTGGCAACCACCTCCTGCAAAGCGGGATGCTGGGGTCTCCAACCGAAGCCCTTGAAACAGCCGAGAGACCTGGTCACCTATCAAGAGGTCCTCGGGGAGTCAGGAGCCTCCGTGGGGCAAATTCAGATCAGGACCTCAGACCATTCCGGTTCTGTTCTTTTGCTTCCACCTATGATGTTATCAGAGAGAAGACACTGCATTTCCCTGGCAGGGGGCATGGGAAGTCCTTCAGGGCCCTGGACCTGAGCTCTTCTTTGTATCCAGAAGGTGGAAGCAGGCTTCAACCCTCAGGATGGGGCTGACTCAGGCGGGGGTTCGACCAGAAGATGACGAGCTCAAGACCATCATTGTCCAATTAAAAGGGGATGTAAGTCACTGTGTAACTTTACACTTTTTAGTAGCCATGGTGCAAAGTAAAAGGAAACAGGTGGAATTAATTTTATATTTCATTTAATCCAATGTGTACTAAAGGTTATCATGTCAACATGTAATCATCTAAAAATTAGCAATGAGATATTTTCATTTTTTTCCCGTGAAGTCTCTGGAATCTGGTGTGTCTTTTATACTTTGAGTGCATCTCAGATCCTCTCGCCTCAGTTCAAGTGCTCAGCGGGAGGCTATGTCTGGGGCCCCCACACTGAGCTGAACAGCTCTAGAAGAGGCTGTGGTTACAACACTCATTTTTGCTGGTGTTTTTCAAAGGGCTTCCACTGACCTCCACCTTCTGGATGCGGTCTGCTCACAGGTGTTCTCTGACCAAATACAATGGGGGCATCCGTCTGCACCCAAAGATCAGTGATGCTCACCTGGGTGTCTCAGGCCCAGGGACACCTGCCCAGAGAGACCTCTAAACTCCTGTCTTTCCCTGTAGCCAAGTGCTCTCTACGTTTATTAGGCCACAAAATCCTTTTATCAAGAAACACCTGCTAATATTGCACAGAACTAATGCCAAGGAACATGCGTTAGGAATTTATGTTTGAGGGGAGAGAAGGTGAGGAGAGTTCTGAGCGAACGTGTTGTCATGTCATAGTTTTTACTTTCAGAGATTAGAGTCCATTCTGACACAGAGCCCTGACTCATTCCTTTCTTCATGAGTGTGAACGGGGCATCTCTCTGGCCAGGTGCTGTCCAAGGTGCTGGAGAACCATGGCGGGTGCTCCAGACAAAGCCCTGCCTTCGTGAGGCCTCTGGCCAGGTAGGGGACAGGGGACCAGAATACGTGGGGCAGTCATAACGTGTCCGTAGTGAAGGGCATCAAGATTTCTAGGGACTGAGGTGGAGTTGCTTGTACAGGTTGTTTATACAGGTTGTTTATGTGGGGATCAGGAACGGCCCTTCCCGGAAAGGTGTGAGGATGAGGAAAGGTGTGAGGATAAAGGCTGCAGAAAAGGCATCAAGGAAGAGAGCCTGCAGGTGCAAAGACCCAGAGGTGGGCACCTGCTCGGTGGGTGGGCATGTGGGTACAGCTCATGGATCATTCCTGATGCTCCAAGTCACATCCCAGGAACAGCTTGGGCTCTGGGCTCCTTCTTCCCATTTCCTGGTCCTCAGACGCTCCATTTCCCAGGGAAGCTAAGTGTCTTAGAATCCAAGTCAGAGACTTAGAACTGGGGAGAAGCTCAGAACTGGAGAGAATGTAAGCAGAGTGCCCCCTCTTTTGTATGTTCCCATGCTCCAAACTGAAGTTCTGGTGCCCTCTCTACAGCATTCATTATTGCATTGGAAACTATCTTGTTTTCCTAATGTTTATGTTTTCCTGATATATATATATTATAATTTTGTATAAATTAATATATATTTAATTTTTATCATATATGAATTATCTATGCTTATGCTTTGTGCCAAGCTGTGCTGATTCTGTCTTTATATAAAATTTTGATTTTTTGGCTTCTTTTGTTTTGGTTTCTTTATGTTTGCATGAATTTTGACTTCTTAAAGCACTCGCATTGAGTATCATCTACCTTGATTCCTGTTGGGGGGTTGCCTCCCTAGGTTTTGACCCTGAGATGAGTGCTCACTTACCTCACCCTAAGTCTGGCCCGGATGCTAAGAGTTTTCTGTGTTGATTCATTTAATCCATGGTACTGTGGAGAAGCACCAACCCCTGGGGAGGCTCTGGGTGAGGCAGGGAGTAATGGAGCTTGGACACTGGGGAGGCGGGTAGCCTTGCATTTTATGGTGAAGTTGAACGTTGTAACTCACCATATTGTCTTTATTGCTGTAACTACCCTGAACTGACTGTGTTACGCTGCCCATTTCTGTCCCTCTCTGAACCCCAGATTCCTCATTTGCACCAAGAGAAGTTTGGCCACAAGCAGTAGTTTCTAACTGTCCCTGGGGATTCTGCTGGGGTTGTCCTTCAGGGGTCACCTTGAGTCCAAGGAAGATGAGGTTAGTACCCCAACTTCACTTCTACCAGAGAAACCCTACCCTTGGCTTTATTTCATAATAATTTTCCACCTGTGATGTTGGGTTTTAAGAAAATGTTCTGCTGGTGATGATGATGGTGGTGGTGATGACATGAGATGGTGGTGGTGATGGTGATGGTGATGTCAACAATTACGGTGGTGGTGATGACGCCAGTCATGATGATGTTGGTGATGATGGTGGTGATGACGGTGATGGCGGTGAGGACGATGTCAGCAGTGATGATGATGGTGATGATGACGGTGATGATGACGATGTCAACAGTGAGAATGATGGTGACGACGGCGGTGATGAGAGTGGTGCTGATGATGTCAGCAGTGATGATGATGGTGATGGTAGCTGAATCACTGAAAGGGAAGGAAGAAAACATCATGCCTTGTGGTTTTTAATAAATAAACTGTTTTGTTGTCAAGCGGGATATGCAGGTGTATCACCACCTCAACAATTACTATTTCAAAATAAAAAATGTGAAAAGGCCCCTAAGAAAGTGGCTAGTAACAGGGATAAACGTAGGTTGTGAATCAGAGTGAATTCAGGAGTCTGGACAAGGGCCCCAGGCAATAACTCTGGAGGTCTGAGTGGACCAAAAGCAGGGGCTGCGCTGACCAGGAGGTGGGTAGCATTTCACCTTAGGCTGCCCTTGGCCACCTCTGGATTCCCTGTGGTTAGCACATGGCCTGGCACAGGGAGAGCCAACATCCCTCAGTTAAAGGTCCCTCAGTAAAGTTCTCATGACCAGGGCCCTATGCGTACATGAGAGGGATGGGATGCTGCAGCTGTCCTGACAGAGGCCACTGAGCGGAGTCTGAGCCAGCGTGCCAGCATGCTGTCCAACTGTAGTTCTGAGAACTGGAAACAGTCCTGGGCAGCTGGCAGGGCATATTTGCAGGGTTTTTAAATATACGTGGTCTTAGGGGCAGTGTGGGCAGCAACTCCTGTGCGCTCTGTCCTGGCTTCCTCCCACGGGTCTCAGGGCCAGAGACCGCAGAGCCAAGATGCAGCGGCTGGCAGCTCTTGCAGTGGCAGAAATGTGGGGGAGCTCCCGTGTGCCATCCCTGCTAAGGACCGGCTCTGTTCCCACTGTCCACGCTCACTCTAGTAGCCTCAAATCAGAGAACATTCCTCTAGACTGACTCCAGAAAAGTGTCTGCCTTGCCGAGCTCTGCAAGAGACAGAACCAAAGGGGAAACATAGTGGGAGGGATAAATTAGGAGTTTGGGATTAACATATACACACTGATATATATAAAATAGATAATCAATAAGGACCTACTGTATAGCACAGGGAATACTTAATATTCTGTAATAACCTATATAGGAAAAGAATCTGAAAAAGAATAGACGCACGTATATGTATAACTGAATCACTTTGATGTCCACTTGAAACCAACACATTGTATCAACTATATGCCAATATAGAATAAAAGTTAAAAGGAAAAAAAGAGAAGCAAACCAGTGTCCACCGGTCTTACTTCGTACACCTCCCTCTGCATTTGAGTCCAAACAAAACTATTCCTGCTTTGACTACCAGATGGCCCTAATCATCCAGTAAATGAATAGTTCGGTAGAAAGGTCTGCCATTACTTTTCATTTTAATATATGGCTGGACTCTTACTGAGCTTGTGGTTGAAAAATCAAATACAATTTGCTTCTTAAATTGTAACTCCTGAAACTGCTCTTAAATACCATTCATAATGAAATGTGCAAAAATTTCAAAGATTCTAAAATATACAACATACCAGATCAGCATAAAAGAGTATGTGTGTATGTGCATACAAACAGGTACATATATACACACATATACATCTCTCTCTGTAATGTGTGTATTTATGTATAATATGTGTATATAAATATGTAATACAATACATATAATGTGTATGTACGTATATGCGTGCATACACACACACACACACGTATATAATAGAGAAATGGCTTCTTCAGAGCCATTCCAGACTTTTCAAGGAAAAAAATATTATGCCAGTGTAATGCCAAATACCACTGTTAAAGCACCTTAAAAACATCTTTACCCAAGGTGCAATAAACTCTCACCAAAATACCTAGCTAACCACTCCTTCTTTCTAGCCTGTTGGGACTAGAAAATGCCATTTTTTAGAAAGCACGGATTTGCCCCCAGGATCCAGGTGAGTGCAGAAGAGCCCTTGAGTTTGCGCAGACCCCTTCATCCCCAGGACCCAGCGCTTCCGATGAGGAAAGATGCAGTGCACACCTATGCACGCCTCATCGCTACCTTTAAACTGAGGGGTACCTTTCTTTGTAAAACAAAACCAAGCAGCTACACCTTGGTCCTTTGCAGAAGAACTTGGGCTTTGAGGTCTCCATGTCCAGATGAGATTCCAGAAGCGCAGCCACTGCCTTGGACCTCCTGTCTAGAGGAGGCCAAACAATGCTACGTTGCTTCTTTGGAACATATTATAAGAGATGGAGCCAGGGGCAGGGGTCATGCAGACTTCGGAAGGAACCCGCCTTTTCTGGAAGGTTCTGCCATCACCATGTGCTGGGAGCAGCTGTCCCATGGCGCTTTAGGAAAGGGTACTTCCTCTTGGCGATGCACCCCTGCCCTGGACCTCAGCTGGGGATCAGGTGAAGGATGGATTTCAAACTGCAGCATCCCAGCATCCACACCCTGTGTGGAGCCTGAGGGGCGCTCCCTGGGCCAGCTCCCCACCTCTGAGCAGGGCAGGATGGAGGGTGAGCCTGGAAGGTGGTGCCATTCTGCAGGGACCGAGAGCCACGGGTCCCCGGGGCCGGGTGAGCTGCTTCTTTCCCATCCCGAGGGCTGGGCCGGGGAGTTGGCCCTGGGCTTTCCCTGCCCTGGGGTAGAGGATGCCCTGGCCCTGCCCTGGCTGGGAGACCGCTGGCCTTGCACCCGCCACAGGGCATGGGACGCATAGAAGGGAACCTGCCCGTGGCCAGGCCCAGGTAAACACGCGGATGTCTTCTGTTTCCCCTTCGTTCCTCATTGGAGAGTTTTGGATGCTCACCAGTGAGACACTTTTGGTCACGCCCAGTAAGAGAGTTTCACTGAGAATACCTGCCCGGCCCATCACGGCACAAGTGGTCTTCTCCCATCTCCCACCTCCCAGTCGGTGGGGCGGCCTCGGATTCCCAGTCTGCCTCTCCAGGAGGGGCTCGTTGTGTATCCGGAGTGTAGATTTGGAGCCCTTGTGTTCTGTCAGTGCAGTCGGTGGGCAGGATGCAATATTAAGGGCTCCCTGCTTAAGAGACAGGCCCGGACCAGGGGAACGAAAGCCTGTCCCTTTCCTACCCTGGCTGCCCTCTCATTTTGGCCTCAGTCTCAGGATCCTACTTTGTGCCTCTCGTGTTGAAGGTCACGCATGTTGGGATAAGCATCGTCTTCAGTGTTTTAGGCCCTGCCTCCATAGAGCGTTTCAATTCTGATTGGAAAGAAGTCGTAGGCACTTCCATCCTTTGCTTTCTGAATTCGCACGTGGTAGGTTTTCAAGGGGTGCTTCCTGTCTGCTGGGAGGTGGGATTTTCCAGCTCTTCTTTTGCAAACAGAGCAGGATCTGTGAGCTGAACCTAGAGAGAGGGAGGCCGGGGGTCAGGGAGGGCCGGCTGGCAGCCAGCCTCAGGCTCCCTCAGCGATTATGCCCGCCGTCTGTCGGAACTCTCTCT